>NW_027624804.1:0-7771 GCF_034508935.2 Berghia stephanieae | reverse complement strand
TTTACTTGCAGGGTTGACATCCGAAATCCTTTTGGCCCTAGTTTAACACTGTTGTAATGGACAATATTTTGCGTCATTTTTTTTTATTTTGAGATTTCCATTACAACAATGAGCCATAAGGAATTGGGTTACCAGACCTGAAAATCGTTGGTTTTTAATTCCATCCTTTTTAAAATCTGATTGTCCTGAGTGCTACTGTCTTTATTTTGGGGAAGCTGTGTTTGTAACTTTGGGTATTAAGATTTTCAAATTAAGGATAAATTACGAGCCTATTCAAATTAGTATATGAATTAAGTTTTATAAATGCAATCATCATTTGAATGTTATTGATATTCTGCTTTCTTTTTTTCTTGACAAATTTGGCGCTCAAGACAATCAATAGTTTAAAGGTCGAATTTGAATTCTTTTTCTTATTCTTGAGTGGCTTTTATGTTTTTATGAAGTTGTGAAATATTTCAACAAAAAAATCAGGGTAAATATGAATAATTTTTTAAGCTTTTGAATTTTAATGAGCAATTCTGTTTGAAACCGTCCATGCACACATTATAATATCCTTATATTTTTATTTATTTAAAGACATAAATTGACATGAATAAAGAACATTTTGCAATACTATAATTTATTTCCAGAGAACTAAATTGCGGGGAGGAAGGCCACAGACGAAAAATAAACCGTGCCATATTAGCGTCTAGAGACCGGAATGAGGACCAGAGGAAACGGAAGTAGGGCGTGTCCGTAAAAAGCTGAAAAAGCTGATGGATAAACGACAGGAGGATTAAGGCCTAAATCTGGTTTTATATTCTTAATTCCAAAAACGACAGTGGCTGGAGAAAAATCAACAACAAAACCCAACAACAACAGCAGCAGCAACAACAACAAAATGGGGCAGCACAGTCGGAGTCTCTAGTGAACGGTGTTAGTCAAAGACTGAAATCTGTTTTGAGTGATTATGGGTGATGCCGGATGGTCCCGAGACAAATGGTGACGGAATAAACCCACTTTTTTTTTTAGCTATGCCAAGACCAACGGAAGAAGGAGCTGGTGAAATCGTTTTTTCCACAGTTAAATAAAGGTTTCTGTTGAAAAAAATTGATTTTCTTAGTGACTTGTGTCAAAACCCTGAATAATTCAAAATAATTAATGAATTTCGATTGTGTTTTATTATGTATAAAACTTTGATTTAGTTGACATATCTATTTGACGAGGCGTTAGGAATTAAGAAATAAATTTAAAAAAGCGTCGTGTTAAATGAGTTCTCACTTTTAGCTTATGAGTTGAATAGATTTTTTAAATAAGGTAAAAAAAAATATATCGATGTTGCTTTAGTACGAGTAATTTAAACGGCAAATCACAAACAATACTTTGTTAATAATGATCCATGGTGAAATACATGACATAAAAATGAGCGAAATAGACACTAAGAGGGCTTTATACTGCTGTATTATGAAAAAAAAAACCAAAATATATAGGATTGGAAAACGAGCCTATGGATATTTTGAAAAGGTTTGAGTCTGTTTTAAAATATTTTAGAGGATACATTTTTCCCCGATATGTTCACTAAAATTTTATATCTAAAGTGAGTTGTTGACTTGCAATTTCAAATTATCGGGTCTGGGAAGGGGGGGGGGGGGGGGGGGTTGTGTTATTTTGGAGGGTTATTTTTGACTTATTTCGCTTTTGTTCTTTTTATATTTTTTTTTGCTTTTTGTAATGTTAGTTTATTTTAGTTTTTTGCTTTTTTTTTCATCTTTTAAAGATAAATAAATTCGTTGCGTTTAGTAGATAATATTCATCAATAAATTACGTTGCAACAGATTATTTGATAAGAGATTAATTTTCATGAATTACCACTGAGTCTTTGTATTATATACAATAATGGTAAATAGAGGAAAGATGGAATCACTGGCTGAAAAGTTATCTTATCTGTACTCTTTTTATACCCAACGATTTGTTTAGACAGGATATACTTTACTATTTCATAGAGTGGATCACTCAGAGGTAGCATTCTTTTAACTTATAGCCTGACATTCCCACTAAACATTTAGCGCAAAACAAGGTGACGATCACCAATAAAAAAAGTCGTAATGGTGAGTTCAATGAGTCAAATGAATCCATTGGTCGGTCCTTGACTTGCTTTTGTATGGTCGGGCACATTGATTGTCGCAATAATTGTTGTGGTAAGCGTATGTGTTAACTATGGGCTACGTGCTCAGTCTGGTCTGATTGATGACGTCTCAAAAGACGCTCTAGTCACAAAATGATCGGGGACGCTCTCTTCTCTATTTTTATTTACGCCCAATCAAATTTTATACATTTTGAAAATAAATTCAAAAAGAAACATTCTGGTTGATTTGAGGAAAACGAAAGCAGGACAAATCGTTCATGGTATACCGTCCCGTAATCTTACGGAGCGTCGGTCATTTTCAGATGCACCCATTTGTTCCTTACGTGGCTTGAATCAGATGGGAGCAGATAAGAATGACTTTGTTTTTCGTGTGTAACGCCCGGTATAACTTAGCCAGCAGAGTTTTTTTTAAACTAGATGTTAGGGGTAGCTTTATAAATGCAAAACATTTTTGAATAATTTTTAAAGAATTAATAAATCAAATACAAAAGTATAATATTTATGAGTAAATGTATTTCAAAGAGGGGACAAACGAAGGGTGTACAATTTTGAGATAATACTTTAGGCCCCCAAAAGTTGTCCCATGTTATTTTTGTTTTAATCTGAGACTATTATTGACTACAAATACAAGTGAATGTTATCTTAATTGTAGGATTAATTTAGAAGAACGAGAATGGTAGGATGTAGAAAGGTTATGGAATGTTTGTGATTGTGACGTGTGCAGGTGTGGGTGTGTGTGGGGGGGGTGGGTGTGAGTGTCGTGTGTGTGGCAAGAGAGGGAGGGAGAGAGAGAGAGAGAGAGAGAGAGAGAGAGAGGGAGAGAGAATTGTTGAAAGCCCATTTGCATATTTGTATTTTTATTTTTCGGTAAAAAAGTGAGGTTCCATTACATTTTTCATTCCATGTGCCATAAAAATTGCACAACTCTTGATGATATGGTGTTTTTTTTAAAATTATTATTATTGCCTTTACTAGCGCTTACACAATATACTTATTATTTTGGAATTCATCATTCACCAGTCATTTCCTTTGTGGGCTGCGATTATCATTCTCACGGTATCTCCTCCCACCATATTAAAATTTATCTTTTTATCCCCATTCCCTCGTTGCTCTCTTTGGCTCTGGTCTCTTTTACTTTTCCATCATCATATTTTACTTGCGCTGATATGACCCGAACCATCAGTTCGCAAGCGAAAACGCCGTAAAAAGAAAAAAAATTAAAATAAAAGCAAAAACAAAAAAACAACAACAATACGTGCACCCAACTTTGCACCACTTACAGTTACAGGCATGATCGAACCTTCTGCAGGTACTAGTCGAGGTGTCTTATTTCTGGACCTAGTCCTGGTTGTTTTAATTTGAGTAGTGGGATAGGTGTTCTGTGGCTTGTGTTGAGAAGTGGGAAGGTGATTTTGGGTGTGTGTGAGTGGTATATAACCTCTCTCTTCACCTGGGGGTCATGGGTGGTGTGGTGCATATACGGGGGCGTGCTGTAGGATTGCGGGGGGGTGTGTAGGGTGCGGAGAGAGGGTGTGATGATGCTGAAGCTGGATGATGATGATGCTGGTTGTGATGATGATGATAGTGCTGATGATGACTGATTGATGCTGTGCTGCTGGAGATGATGATGATGATGATAGATGATACTGATGATGATGACGAGGGGAAGGGGGGGATAAATTCAACTGCATCAGCATTGATTTGTCACCACCGTCTCAATATCATAATATAATCAATATCATAGCCATTGTCATCATTGTACCATCATTCATATCATCATCATCATCATATCATATCATCCCACACACCACCACCATCACCAACCTCATCACTATTGTAATTTATCTTGTAACCACGGCGCAAAAAGTTACCGATATTAATTCATTCTCTGTTAGTGTCAGGCATAATCGTGTAAAAGAACAAAACTTGGACATTAGCACTATTGACCTTAGAAGGAATGATTGATTCGGCTGGAAATACTGATGGTTTTCATGAATTGAAAAGTGAGTGGCGGAAATAACTATTTGCTCTTTCGTGAGTACCTGGGGATCGAAGCAATAGTAGCAGTCAAGGTAGTTTGTTTCCAAAAAAAAATATTAAAAAATAGCCGGGTCTCTTAGGTGATAATGATACCAATAAATGTTTTTCGGCCAACGGATTGGAACACATTGGTTTGCCCCCCCCCCCCCCCCCGGGGTGGGATGCTGCCCGCACATCCAGTCAACAGTTAACAAGGTTTATATTATTTGTGAGAATATTTCCTATTTTGAAGGGGTGTTTTTGTTTTGTTTTGTTTTAGTTTTATTGGAGCTTTTATATAGCGCAATATCCACAAAATTGACTTAAGAGTTTTACAAGGGTTCCCTGTCAGTACAGAACTCCTTACATGTTGGAAGGGGACATGACATGACCGCCTGTAAGCGATATTACAATTGTTCGGACAGAGACAACACTGTTAGCGGGACAGGCACCATTTTACACCTGAGAACGGTGAGAGATGTGAGTAAAGAGCCTTGTCCTAGGACTCAACTATGCACAAGCGAGGTCTCGAAGACAGGACCGTCCGAATCCTAAAGGTGTATCATACCACATAGTCGCCTCAGTTTTTCTGCTATATTTAGGGTTATTGTTGTTTGTTTGGGATTTTTTGGAGGTGGGGGTTTTGTTCTTGTTTTTTGTTGTGGTTTTTTTTTTGGCGGAGTGGGGGGGCTATTAAAATAAAATTTGTTTGGTTTGTTTGTTTGCTTTTATTTTTTCGTTACTTTGTTATTTAATTTTTTTCTTGCTTGTTTGTTTGTTATTTGTTATTTGTTTTTTTGTTGTTGGTTTTTATGTTTTTTTTTTTGTTTTGTTTTATTGTTATCTTCTTTCTGTGACCTTTAAAAAAAACGAACATGATTGAATTAGACATGTTAACCAATTAATGTCATGAAAAAAAACCAGTCTATAGTAGGACAAATGATCACTTCCCGTGTCGGCAATATCATTATGTCATGGCCGTGCACTAACAGAATGAAGTACGTGTTATTTTTTTAACATCGCTATCTAGTCCGGCAGTGGTTGGTGTCTCTGGTGTCTTTGTTAGAAGGGTGGAAAGTTCTTTTCGATAGACTAAGCGTTCCATCCCAGAGTAGCAGTCAAGATAAACTACGGCTCGGTGGACGCAAAACGTATTATACCTTATTCTTCGAGATATTTATCTCCATAATCGATTGATTGAAAAATCATACCGAATATTAAATTCTATTTCACCCTAGGGACTTGTTAAGTGAAGGTTTATTGTGATGATGGTAATCGTCAGGCTCTTTGTTATTGTTTAGACAGCCATTTTGGTGATTAGTTCTCACTAATAAATTTCAATCAGACTATAAACGCTCAGGTTTACCAGCATAGTTTTGTGTGGTTGGTACGTTATATATACGATTGAAGGGTGTTGTGAGTATTTTACCTAATGCGCACTGCGCACATTTCACAATACAAGTAGATAATACGTCGTTAAATTCATAATATAACAAGAAAAAGATAAAAAAAGTGAGGGGAAAAAATAAATAATAAAGAATATCAATTTTTTGCCGCGTCACCTGCTCTCCGTTACCGTCAGAAGACAAGGAAATCATAACACTGTGACAACCAATGAGCCGAAACGGTGTTTATGGGGCCCAGGCAGTTTCCACGTACAAAACGTAAAACCTCTATAAGTGCCGAATTCTGAAAAACCCATATTCAAAAATTTGACCAGAAAACTCATCCTTCAAATATGATTTGATTTAAATGACCCTCATCTTGGCAAAAAATTCTCAAACCTGGGACTTCGTTTGAGAGTTTTTGCCAAGATAATGGTAATTTAAATCGATCGATATTTGAAGGACGAGTTTTCTGGCCAAATTTTTAAATATGAGTTTTTCCAGAGTATAGTATTATGCTTTTTGTCAGGAATGAAGTGTGGGCCTTTAATTAAGTTTAAAGGTATTGAACAACCGAAATGGTGTTTATAGAAGAACTCTTGTACACACGATAAACGAAACGTAAAATTCTATAATATTATGCTTTTTGTGAAGAATGTAGAGTGAGCTTTTTAAGTTTAAAGGTATTGAACAGTGAAATGTTTGTTATGCATAGAACTCTTGTAGCGACGACAAAGAAACAGTAAAAAGTAGTTCTTCAAAGCGTTAGGGTAGGCCCATGGAGCCAGAGTATAACGTGAAACAGACAATAGCAATTGCTTGCTATCAATGGTCTTGTCAAAACCATACGTGCATTGAGATCAGGTGATCATCATCTGCTTAAAGTGCAAAATAAGGGTCAAAAACTCTCTGACAGACCCTTTAGTCACTTTGCACCGACTTTCTGGAACAATCTCCCTTATCTCTTCGTGACGTCCCTAATGAACTCGCTTTCAGGAAGAACTTAAAAACGTATTTATTTCGAGAATTCTTAATTTATTAGTTATTTTGTTTGAGCAGACGATGATTACAGGAATACACAATGTTATTATTTATATATTTATATATATATATATATATATATATATATATAATATATATATAAATATATATATATATATATATATATATATATATATATATATATATTATTTGAGTCCTTGGAAAAGGCTCTTACTCAATTTCTCTCACCGTACTCAGGTGTAAAAACATTATACAGCGTTGTCTTTGTCTGTCTTTGTCCGAAAAATTGTAATATCGCTAACAGGCGGCATGTCCGTCCTACATGTTTACTGTTGCTGTTGACCAGGGATCCCTTGTAAAGCGCTTTGAGCACATTTAGTGGATATTGCGCTATATAAAGCTCAATTTTATTTTATTATTTTTAAGTCGGTCAGAGATTCGTCAATCTTTGTGTTTTGGATTTGAATATGGTTGATTTGTTACATTTCAATACTCAAAAAATTTACGGGATTGTTGTTTTCCTTAGAATTCTACCCAGTAGTATTTCTTACTTGTGGTGTGATTCTTTTAAATGCCGTGCTCTGGAAAAAAAACATATTTAGAAATTTGGCCAGAAAATCGTCCTTCAACTATCGATTGATTTAAATGACCCTCGTCATAGCAAATCCTTTCAAACCGGCACTTTGCGAAGTCCCCGGTTTGAAAGTTTTTGCTAAGACTTGAGTCATTTAAATCGATCGATATTTGAAGGACGAGTTTTCTGGCCAAATTTCTAAATATGTTTTTCAAGAGGACGGCAGTATATACAATAATTTAATTTTAACAGGGAGTGGAAAAATTTGTTTAGCATAATATTAAATTGTGCCAATTCACCACAACAGGATAAATAAGAAACGGGTGACCCCCAGCAGACCGTGACTAACCGAAAACCTAGAACCCTTTTAAGTAACTGATTTGTCTGTGGTCCCCCATTTCATAGGATACTTAATTTCTTTTACAAATAAATACGGTGTGAGTTCCGGTTACAAGTCGGTTAGTTTGTATCCTGTATTTTCCTTATGAATACCCGAGATTATAAACTAATAAGGCCGGGAGTAAAAAAACCCTCCTTCTGCCGTAACAATAAAAACAATGTCCTTATAGAAGGAACTATATTGACGTCATTAAACTCTTTGGTGTTGTTTTTGACAGCCATGTTTTGGTGCTTTCACAAAAAGTGTCAATTAGAATAGGGGGGGCA
>NW_027624803.1:0-7777 GCF_034508935.2 Berghia stephanieae | reverse complement strand
GGGGGTATTTACGTAGTAGTTAATTTTCGTGTAGTGTGTAGTAGTGTAGTCTTTAATCGTGAGTTATTTTTTTATTTTTGTAGGTAGTCGAGTAGTAGCGTAGTAGTGTTTTTGGGTCGTGTGGGATGTGTGTCGGTGTTTTAGTCGAGTAGTCAGTAGTCGTATTTAGTAGTTTCTTATTTGTAAGGTAGTTAGTCGTGCGTAGAGTCGTAGTAGTAGTGGTAGTGTTGTAGTAGTCGGTTTTAGTAGTCGTTAGTCGTAGTAGAGGTAGTAGTAGTAGTAGTAGTTATATTAGTAGTAGTAGTAGTAGTAGTGGGTCGTAGTTGTGTCGTGAGTGTAGTGAGTAGTGAATTCGTGTAGTCGTAGTAGTGTGTAGTAGGTGTTTTGGGTGTGAAAGTGTAGTGTGTATAGTAGTGTAGTTTTTAAATTAAAGTATAGTATGTAGGGGGTTTGTGTGGTCTAGGTTTAGTGTCGAGGTAGTGGGAAGGTTGAAAATTAGGTATTTTATAGTAGTGTAGTGTTAGTGTAGTGTGTGTAAAACTTATAAATATGAAGGTGTTTTGTAGTAGTAGTAGTTAGTGAGTGTAGGTGTGTGTAGAGTATTGTGGGTATGCGTGTGAAGTATTGTAGTTGAGTGTGTGTGTGTGTAGGAATTTTTTTTTTAGTAGTAGTGGTTAGTATAGGTCTATGTGTAGTGTGTTTTGTTTTAGTGTGATCGTAGTAGAGTTGTTAGATAGTAGTATAGTAGTGTATTTGTGTGTTTTATGAGTGTGTTTTTTAAAATTTGTAGTAGTGTGGTTATAGTAGAGTGTAGTGGGTGTAGGGTAGTTTAAGTTTTTTATAGTGGGTTTGTTGATATGTGGGTGTGGTTTTGTGTAGAGTAGAGTAGGTTTATTTTCGTTTTTAAAGTAGTCGTAGTCTCGTGTCGTCTTAGAGTGGGTTAGTGAAAAGGTAGAGGTGAAGTTTAGTGTGGTATAGTGTGTTCTAGTAGGTGCGAAGTAGAATAGTGGAAAAAGTGTGTGAGTGTGTCTTTTTTTGGGTGTAGGCGGTAGTCGTCGTATAGTCGTCAGTGTAGTAGAGTAGTAGTGAAGTAGTATAGTGGGTTTTAAGTCGTCGTTAGGGGTAGTAGTATTAGCGAGGTAGTTTTATTCCAGTTTAGTTGTATAGAAGGTAGTAGATTAGCTAGCGAGTAGTTTGTAGTATTTTAGTGTGGTATGACGTGGTAAAGTCGAGGTGTCGTAGCGTGGTTTAGTCTTAGTTAGTTTGTTTTTAAAATTTTAGGTGTTAGGGCTTTTAGTAGGTAGTGCGTGTGTAGTGTCGAGGTCGCGTATTTCGTGGTAGTCGTAGTAGTTTTTTTTGTGTGTTTAGGAATTTTTAGTAGTGTGAGTAGTGGTCTTATAATTCTTAGTAGTCGTAGTGTAGTAGTATAGTAGCGTAGTCGTGAGCGTAGTAGTGTGTAGTCGTGTCGTAGTTTTAGTAGGTATCGTAGTAGTGTCAGTAGTAGTATTTGGTGGTAGTGTAGGTGTGTCGTATGTAGTAGAAAGTAGTCGTAGTCGTAGTAGTAGTTTCGTATAGGGTGTTGTCGAGTAGTCGTCGGTAGTCTAAGTCGTAGTAGGTAGCTAGTAGTAGTCGTAGTCGTGTGGTGAGTGGGGTAGGTCGTAGTAGTAGTCGTCGAAAGAGTGTAGTAGTTTTAGTAGTAGTAGTACGTAGTAGTGTAGTCGTGTGTCGAGTGTCGGTAGTGTATGTGTGGTGTCGTTAGTAGTGGTAGTAGTGTGTAGTAGTTGTGTAGTAGTATGAAGTAGTAGGTAGTAGTGTAGTGTGTGTAGAAAGTCGTATGTAGGTAGTAGTCGTAGTAGTAGTAGTAGTAGTAGTCGTCGTAGGTAGTAGATCGTAGTTAGAATATATCGTCGTCGTAGTGTAGTATAGTTAGTAGTAGTGGTAGTAGTCGTAGTAGTAGAGGTTAGTAGTATTTTAGTCGTGATAGTGTAGTGTGTTCGTGCGTCGTGTAGAGTGGTGTTTTCGTAGTAGTAGTCGCTAGTAGTAGTAGTCGTTAAGTAGTAGTTAGTAGTCTGTGTACGTAGTCGTAGTAGTCGTAGTAGTCGTAGTCGTAGTAGTCGTTGTAGTAAGTGGGTAGTATTCTTAGTCGTGTAGTCGAAGTATTTGTTGTAGTCGTAGTAGTAGTAGTAGTGGTAGTGTCGTGTCGCGGTAGTAGTCGTCGTGTCGTATATCAGTGTCGTCGAGTAGTTGATACGTCTAGTAGTGTGTCGTGTAGAGAACGGTCGTCGTAAGTGTGTGTCAGTAGAGTGTCGTAGTGTCTAGTAGTAGGTAGTCGTGTAGTAGTAGTGTGTCGTCGTAGTAGTAGTATCTATAAGTTTCTAGTAGTCGTAGTAGGTTCGTAGTAGTCGAGTGTCTTTAGTGTGAGAAGTTGAGAAAGTCTTTCGTATGTGTCGAAGGTAGATGTAGTCGTAGTAGTAGTAGTGGGTGTAGTCTAGTAGTGTGGTACGTAGTCTCGAAAGTAGTAGTGTCGTAGTTAGTTGAAGTGTAGTGTAGTAGTTTCTAGTGTAGTTAGTCGTAGTCGCTAGTGTGAGTGTCGTCGTATCGTGTGTCGTAGGTATGTGGGTTCGTAGTGTAGTGTTTGTCGTAGTCGTAGTAGTCGAGTCGAGTAGTAGTCTGTCATGTCAGTATTCTTTTTAAGTGGGTAGTAGTGTAGTGTGTAGTGGGAGTAGTGTAGTGTAGTAGTCGAAGTCTAGGTGAGTGAAGTCGTCGTAGTAGTCGTAGTAGTCGTCGTGTGTTTGGTGTCGTGAAAAGTCTAGTAGTAGTAACGAAGTATGTAAGTCGTCGTATAGTAGTATCGTAGTTAGTCTTTAGTAGTTGTCGGTTTGAAGTCGTCGTAGTAGTCGTGCGTAGCGTATGTAGTATGTAGTCGATCGATCGTGTAGTAGTAGTGTAGTAGAGTGTAGTCGTAGTAGCGTAGTAGTGTAGTGTTCAGCGTAGTAGGAAGTAGAGTCGTAGTAGTAGTATTTATAGTAGTAAAATCGTAGTAGCGGTAGTAGTAAGTGGGTAGTGTAGTGTGTAGTAGTAGTATTCGGGGTAGTGTAGTAGTGTGTTGTAGTCTAGTGTAGTCGTAGTAGTAGTCGTGGTCTGTGGTGTGTAGTGTCGTAGTCGTAGTAGTAGTGTAGTTATTTCGTAGTAGTAGTCGTAGTAGTAGTAGCGTCGTAGAGTGTCGTGTGTAGTGGTGTAGTCGTAGTAGTGTAGTAGTAGTCGTAGTATGTAAGTCGTGGTTACGTGTCGTATAGTGTATGGTAGTAGTCGTAGTAGTGTGTAGTATTTGTAAGTCGTTGTAGTAGTGTGTGGGTGTGGTCGTCGTAGTAGTAGTCGTAGTGTAGGTAGTCGTGTAGTAGAAGTAGTAATTGTGCGTAGTGAGTAGTAGTATAGTAGTATCGTAGTAGTGTCGTCGTAGTATATTAGTAGTGTAGTAGTGTAGTAGTTTGTAGTCGTTCGTAGAGTAGTGTAGTCGTAGTGTGTACGTAGAGGTAGTCGTACGTAGTCGTCTTAGTGGTCGTGTAGCCCTTTTGTTCAATATTTAGTAGTATTTAATGTCTTTAGTTTCAGTGGGAGTAGTTTTATGTGTAGTTTTTAAAATTTATTATTTATTTAATTTATTTAGAAGTAGTGGTAGCTCGTAGTCGTAGTGGTCGTTATTTTAGCGTATTTCTTTCTTTCGTATTTCTTTTTTGGGTCTTTAGTCGGGGGGGAAAATAGGGGATCTAGTGTAGTGGTTTGTCGTTTTTCGTGTGGGAAGTGGGTCGTAGTAGTAGTATTATTACTTTGTCGTAGTGGGGGTGGTGTGTCTTTGTAGTAGTAGTCGTATTTAAGTAGTGTAGTGAAGTAAAAGTAGTAGGGGTGTAGGGGTTTTGAAAAAGACGTGTGTCTTTGGGTGGGTAGTGGGTAGTGTGTTTTAGTAGTAGTTTCTTTTCTTAGTAGTGGTAGTGTGTATAGTGTGTCTTCGATTCTTTCGTGTAGTGTGGTGTGGGAAAGTCTTGGGGTTTATTTTATTTGTAGTAGTCGTTATTTTATAGTGTCGTGGGTCGTTTGGTGGGGGGTGGTAGTAGTGGTTGTCTTCGTGTCTTACTTCTTATTCGTCGTGCGTAGTGGGTAGGTGTCGTAGTCGCCCGTGGGTTCGAAAATGTATTTGGTCTCTTTTGTAAGTGTAGTCGATGTCTTTGTTTCGTAGTATTTCGTTTTGGGGTAGTAGTAGTAGTAGTAAAAGTCGAAAAAAAGTATTGGGCTTTTTTCTTTGTATTAGTAGTAGTAGGGGTCGTAGTAGTTTTGGTATTTGTCGTAGTGGGAGGTAGGTGTAGGTAGGGGGTCGTGTCAGTGTAGTCGTTTTTTACGTAGTAGGGGTCGTGTCTTCTTTGGGTTAGTAGTCTTTTAAAGTGTAGTCGAAATTATTATTTTTGTGTGTAGTCGTAGTGTGTAGATGTTTTGGAGTGTAGTGTTTTGTCGTAGATATACGCGTGTATTTTAGGTATTTAGTTGTTATGGTTTTAGTCTTTCCGTAGTCGTAGAAGTCGTAGGTCGAATCGTTTTAGTCGTTTTTTTATTCTTATTAAGTGGTCGTCGCGTCGTCGGTGGGAAGTGTAGTCTTATTTTTTTTTTGGGGTTGGTCCGAAAGGGGTAAGTAGTATTGTAGTAGTCTATTTGGTGTTGTTTCTAGTAGTAGAAGTGTGTAGAAAGTGTGTTTTTTTTTTTTCCTTCGTCGCCGTATCAATTATTATTTTTAGTAGAAAGTATTTCTTTTCGTCGGTAGTCGAAGAAGAAGTCGAAAAGGAGAGTGTATTTCTTAGTTTTTATTTGGGGTTTTAGTAGTGGGGAAAGTCGTCGTGTTATAGTCAAAATTTGTGTCGTAGTTTCGTCGAGTAGTAGTTGTAGTCTTTGGTCTTATTATTTCTCGTGTAGGTAGTGGGGTCGTGTCGTAGTGTAGTAGACGTGTAGTAGACGGGTTGGTAGGGTTAGAAAGTTTTATTTTCTTTCAGTAGTTTTTTTAAGTAGTAGAGTCGTGTCGTAACGGCGTGGTCGTGGGGGAAAGAGTTTTTTTAAGTCGTAGTAGTAGGTGGGTGTGTGTAGTCGTCGTGTAGTGGGTGTGTTAGGAGTAGTCTTAGTAGTTTTGTCGGGTTGTTATCTTTCGTGCGTAGTGTTGTAGTCGTAGTCCGTGGGTGTCAAGTAGTATTGATCTTTTATTGTCGTGTTCGTGGTGTCGTCGTAGTTCTTTGTGGGTGGGTGTGGTCAGTGTCGTCGTGTTCTTGAAGTGTGTCCGTCGTAGTAGTCTGTGTCGTAGTGGGGTCGACTTTGGGGGGTAGTTCTTTGGTGTTTTCTTTAGCGGTCGGGTCACATTCTCTTCGTCTTAGGGTCGTCGTAAAAGTATTTTGTGGGTCGAAGTCTTTCCGTAGTCGTCGTTTATCTTGTAGAAAACGCGTCGAGTCGTCGGTTTGTTAGGGTCGTCGTTGTAGTGTCTTCGAAACGTAGTCGACGAAACGCGTCTTAGTCATTCAATTAAATTTGGGTGGTGGCGTCGTGGTGGGTCGAAAGTGAAGTGCGTGACGTTCAAAGGGGTCGCGCAAAGTCGTGGCCCGACGCGTTGATTCGTCGGGTGCGGAGGGGTCGTAGTGGGAAAAAGTCGTCGTCGGTTCGGGTTTTCTTCTTGTAGTTTCGATGGGTTCGTCGAAGGTTCGTAGTATCGTTTTCGTCGTCGTCGCCCGTAGCGTGAGTCCTTTCGTAGTTGACGTTGGAAACTTTAGACCCTCTCTTTTCTTAGGGGTCGACGTCGTTTTTCCGAACAAACTACGTCGGTGGGAAGTCTATTAAACTACAATCACGTCGTATTATTAGTTTTTAGTGCGTCGAGTGCAAGGTCTAGTACTTAGTGGAATTCAAAATTAAATTTTTCTTGGGGGAAAGAGATAAACCTGTAAAAAGTTCGGACGACTCGTCGAAGTGTTTAGTGGGCTTCGTCAAATTTCTTTTTTCTAAGTCTAATTTTGATTACAAATTATTCTACGAATTATAGTACTTATGTACTCGCAATTCAACGACGAACTAGGGACTTATTTAGATTCCAAAATTAGATTTTACTCTACTACTCACTTCAAAACATGTTTTCGACCAAACTAACCATCAAACCAACTATAGAGGTCGACGTTTTGCGTTCTTTTTTACAAATTTTTTGACAGTTTACTAAACGACTACGAATTCTACAACTACTTCTTTACTAATAACAAAATTTCTATCCCGTTTACAAACCTACTATTCTATACTACTACTACTATTTCACAACTTTTTACAACCTATTTCCCTTCTACTATTTTCCTAATAACTACTACTATTTACTCTACTATTACTACATCCCAATTTTCTACTACTACTAGGGTTTTTTAACAACACTCCTAATTCTATAAAAAAAAACACTTCAACACTATTTATACTAATACTATATTCTACAACAACTATATACATTTTATAACTAAAATTTTATTCTATACAAATTACTACTATTTACACTATTCTAAAAACTAATACTACTCTATCTATATATACAAATATATACTTATAATCCCTATTCTTACTATATACTATTTTACTATACTCTATAATCCCAAATTACAACTATATAATTACTACTACATACTATATTACTAATATATTATTTAAACTTATTACAACAACACTTTTTACTACTACTATACTAAAATTTTACTACCTTACTCTACTACTATACTAAATTTTCTATACTATTACATACTCTCTACTACTACTACTACTATACTACTACTATTTTACTACCACTTCTCTATATATTTACTAATATCTATACTACATTACCTACTAACTCTACAACTATATAAAAAACAAATTTACTCTAATATACTCTAAAACTATTCTATACTAAAAAAACTATACTACTACTATATATACTACTAAAAAATACTCTAATACAAAATTATACAACTACTTACTATATACTTACAAATACTATATACTACTACTACTAATACTATATAATACTAACACACCCCTACTACTACTACTTCACTACTACTATACTACATTCACTATACTAACAAAATATATATTACTCTACTATACACTATCTACTACAATAAATTAACATTTAATATTTTCTACACTACTATTACTATTTATTATCTAATACTATACTATACTACACTATTTCTAATATTATCCTATATACTTAACTCTATATTACTCTATATTACTACAACAAAAATTAACAACTACCTAAATCACTACTCTACTACTAATATAACTATACTACACTATAAAATTAAAAACCTCCTACAAAAATACTACTATACTACAAATAAAATACTATACTACTACTATACATACCAAACAACTTCTACACTATACTATACTACTATTACACACTATATTTCTTTCCCAAATATATTACTATACTACTTTTTAAACATATACTTACTATACTAAAAACACTACTATACTACTACTATACTACTATTATAACTATACTATAATTTTCTATAAACTTACAAATACTACTACTATTTATTTATACTTACTATAATAACTTTATACTACTCAAACACATATACTACTATACTACTATTTCTAAACTATTTAAAAAATTTATATTACTACAACTAAAAATACTTATCCCTTTACTCCCTATATTATACTATATACTACAAAATTATACTTTAAAATATTTACAAACTATACTATATTACTACAAACTATT
>NW_027624802.1:0-7774 GCF_034508935.2 Berghia stephanieae | reverse complement strand
CTACTACTACTACTACTACTACTACTACTACTACTACTACTACTACTATTACTAACACTAATACTACTATTACTACTATTACTACCACTACTACTACTACTACTACTACTACTACTACTACTACTACTACTACTACTACTACTACTACTACGACCACTACTACTAATACTACTACAGACGCACACATCACCCCCCCCCCCACCTTCCCCCATTTTTTCCAGGACATGCAGCGCCTTTAGCTGCGGAGATGTCAATGCTACTACTACTACTACTCTACTACTACTACTACTACTCATCATCATATCTTGTCGCGCCAGTGAGTCAGCCAGTCCCGGGCAGTCTGGTTGCATTCCCTCAGGTCAGCATTGGTGCAGTGAGGTCCCAGCGAGCATTCGGACAGGATGTGGTCCATGGTCTGTCTGGGGTGACCGCATGGGCATTCAGTGCCCGGTGAGATTTTCCATTTAAAGAGGTTGGTGGCGGTGTTTCCCACCTTTGCTCTAGCTCTGTTCAGCGCCACCCATTCTTTTCTCTTGAGGTCTGTGCCTGCTGGGAGCTTTTCTGTTGGGGGCTGGAGGGCATCGTTTGCTATCTTGTCCCATTCTACCCATTTGTCCAGGCGGGAGAATGCTGAGTGGTGTGGGTGAAGGTTCTCTACTGTGAGGAAGCTTTTTCTTGATTTGAGCCTGCTTTTGAGGCAATTGTGGTCATGAAGGGGGTGTCTCTGGTCCATTTCCTGTTTGTATTTTTGTATTTGGGCATGAGTTTCCCTCCGGATGTGTGGTGGGGCTATTTCTGCTGCACGGTAGACCAGTGGTAATGGTGTTGCTCTCAGCTGGCCCGTTATGATCCGGCAGGCGTTGTTGAGCTCGGGGTCTAGCTTGGAGGCATAGCATGATCGGGCCCATACAGCTGAGCAGTACTCCGCAGTTGAGTAGCTGAGGGCCAATGCTGTGGTCCTTAGAGTTTTAGGGTCAGTTCCCCAGTTCATGTTTGCCAGCTTTCCAAGGAGGGCATTACGCGTGGACTACTACTACTACTACTACTACTACTACTACTACTACTACTACTACTACTACTACTACTACTACTACTACTACTACTACTACTACTACTACTACTACTACTACTACTACCACCACCACTACTACTACTACTACTACTACTACTACTACTACTACTACTACTACTACTACTACTACTACTACTAATACTTCTACTACCACCACCACTACTACTACTACTACTACAACTACTACTACTACTACTACTACTACTACTACTACTACTACTACTACTACTACTACTACTACTACTACTACTATTACCACTACTACTACTACTACTACTACTACTACTACTACTACTACTACTACTACTACTACTACTACTACTACTACTACAACTACTACTACTTTCAGGCGTGCCTGCCCTAAATTTCAAATTTCAGCGACACTTTACGAATAAAACCTCAAATTTCAGATGTTGATCATTATTATGATGACGACGACGACGATGATGATGATAATGTTTGTGGTGTTGATGGTGGTAGCCAAGTTGATCTTAACCGTGATTTCGGTGGTAAGAACTGAATTCATCTCACTCCAGTTATATTTCGGTAGGCTAAGAAGGACTGAACTTTCTAATATTAGATCATCTTTCCTTTAATAGCCGTCCCTCGAATTAATTTCAAATTAGTGAATACTTTTCATTCTACATTCTGTCACGTAGCCACTTATTATAAAAGCTGATATGTCTAATATTCTACACTCACTTCTCTCTATAATCTATGCCGGACGGCCAGCCGCTCCATTTCTCACATTATACATCGATATATTGGAAGATTTTTATCTTTTGGTACTTAGTGGATATTATATCTCCACCATCAAGACGCCGGAGGTTTGGCCCTTGACAGTGCTGCCATTGACGGATCAAAGATCAATATGAGCCCGTCGTCGTCGGAATAGATAATACACCCCTTCTCAACTGCCTGGAAGTGGAACCTTACAAACCTGATATTATATTCTCATAAGTTACTTAATATCTTCACATTTCTATTTGTAACTGCCAAAATCATTATTCATCTATTTTAATTAAATTTCATATTTATTTTTATTTCATCTTAAACAAATCGTATATTGGTCTTCATTTTAAAGTTACTAGTAAATTCTGGAGGCCTTATTCTTCAAATGTTTTAAGCATAGTCGAGTAGCTCTTTGCTCATTTGAGACAATGACAGTGATTGTGACAGCCGTTGTTTGGTGGAGTGAGTATTTTGTCTTCTTCTGAATAGATTAAGTGTGTACAGACGATTGAAGCAACGTGTGTACATTTGTAATAACTCAATGACGCACGAAATAGAGGACCCAATGTTATATGTGACCACTTAATTTGTTAATCCACGGTTTGCTGGGTCGATAAAATTGTTTACATAATATAGTGCCGCGGGTGTGTACGTACTCTTTCTTTGTCACCCAGCTGTTCAAACTATTCAAATATGTTTTTCTTGGTCTACCTTTACTCTTTTTACCTTCTATCTTTCCTGTGAGAGCAAGATGTTCAATATTTATGTCGATTTAGGTGCCCTAAAATGGGTTTGTCTTTTTCTTATTGTACGAATTAATAACCTTTTAGTTTCAGCTTTCTCTAATACTTATTCATTAGTTTTCTTCTCTGTCCATGAGATTCTTAACATCCTTCTAAGAAACCACATTTCTGCTGCCTCCAGTTTCTTTCTAATGTCTTCTGTAATTGTCCAGCTTTCGCAGCCATATAATAATACTGACCATACATAGGCCTTCAAAACCCTATGTTTTTTTGTCATTGAGATATTGTGGTTTTAATTAATTAGACTCATTTTATTAAAACTATCTTTAGCTATTGCAATAGGCGTCAATAGTCGTAGCGTCACTTCCTTCCTAATGACGCATGGTAACCTAGTAACACTGGCTCTAAACTATCGGAACAATGGCGGCCGCCCTCAGGAAATATTTCTCCGGCGAGCATAAAGGGTATGATGAGGGGAAAAAAACACATACATTTGATCATGTTTTGACTTATACACATTCTGATCACTAGGCATATGAAAACTTCTAGCCAGCATGAAAAATAAAAAGTAAAGATTTTCTTTGTTTAGAACCAAGATGGCCGCCGTTGCCAGGCGGCGTGACATCAGACTATTGAATCGTATTCTTCGTTTTATTTCTGTGTTGCATCTGCCATCTGAAGTTATTATGTATCCAAGATATTTAAATGTCTGAACTTGTTTTATAGTTTTTCCATTGCTTATTAAGTTGCATATTGGATTTCTTTCTCTCCTTGATACAACCATGCATTCTATCTTTTTTTACATTTAACTATAACCCCATACGTTCACTCTCTGTGACTATTTTATTGAGGAGTAATTGTAAATTTTCTTAATCCTTAATCTTACTTAAAAGATTTTTGGACAGTATTGGGGGTCATCTTAGTTTATAGATAAAGTGAAATCCTGATATTGGAGTTGCCTTTTAGCGTGTTGACTATATGTGGATTCCACTGCATCATTTATTCTAAAGTTTGTTCTTTTTTAATATTCTGATCTAAATTAAAATAATCTGTTTTGCCAGTGTACTACATCTGATGATATTTACCAACAGTGCTAATGCAATAATAATAAAGGCACTTTTTGAAAGGCCCATTGACATTATCCATTACTTTACTCATCAAGCAAAATCCACCGTTTGAATTGCGTTTCGATTTTCTTATAGCCTCACCCTAAGATGAGACTTAAGTCATGCAATGCTCTCGGGGAATGAGTTGCTCCATACTTCATGTCGTATTCCTTCATCAGGGCAAATTGAGCCACATTACACTTCATACCTTACAAGTTAGCTGTTCAGTTTCCATTTTATCACTCGGACATGGCGGATTTTTGCCCCCCCAAAAATTCAAAAATTTGCAAAATTTTGAGATTAATTTTTCTAAAAACCCATAATTAGTAAAGAGAAAGGTATTTGTTTGTTTTAAGGGTTTCACGGCGTTTGCATAAATGTAAGGTCATATCAGCGACAGTAAAAAGGAAGAAAATGAGATAGTAAAAAAGAAACTACTTTTGATTAACTGTCTTTCACGTTCTACTCAAATTAAAAGAAAAAAAACGTAGTTTTTTCGCCTTTATTTTAGATTATTGTTTGTTTGGGGTATTTTTCTTTTCAAAATCTCGAAAATTTGCACACAAAAAAATTATGGATTTTTCGGCCGCAATACAAATCAGTGATATTTTGCGTTTTTTTTTTTTTTTTTTGCGGCCACAAAGTGATACAAAATACAGACATGCCAGATTACTAGGACTCGGCCAGGCTCTGCTATACATCTCAGTCGAGCAGGGCATTGCAAGTAAAGCGGCGTATCAAAGGACACAATGCGGGCCATAGTTTTGCTATGAATGTAACCCTTTCTATCACTATATTGGTGGCAGTTGTAAAAGTCAATCTACCTTGCGGCTGATTCATCGACGACACTGGGACATATCATTTATTCAGCTCGCATAATTGATATGAGATATGGTCGCACAATGTTCTTTGATGACAAGCACCTCTGCCCAGATTGAAATTTGTAGGATGACTAACCCCAGCACACAACGAATGGAATTGCAGTCTTACCTAAGTTATCATGAGGTTATGATTAAAACTATTTTATGTTTTGATATTAAAAAACGTGCAAAGACTTGAACTTACATGACATGCGACGCCATATTATTAATTATATGTTGTAATGCTTGTAGGGATAGGTAGGATGATGGTGTGGAGGTAGTGGTGGCTATAATAGTGGTGGTATGAGATGAGTGGTAGTAGTGGTGGTGGATGTATGTGGTGGTATGGGTAGGATGATGATGTGGTAGTGGTGGTAGGTGATGATGTGGAGTAGTGGTGTAGTGGATGTGGTGGTATGGTGGTAGATGATTGTGGTAGTAGTGGTGGTAGGGTGATGATGTGGTAGTAGTGGTGGTAGGGATGATGATGTGGTGGTACTGGTGGTAGAGATGATGATGTGGTAGTATGTGGTAGGATGATGATGTGGTAGTAGTGGTGGTAGGGATGATGATGTGGTGGTATGGTGGTAGGGATGTGTGTGTTAGTGGTGGTAGGGATGTGATTGGTGTATGTGTAGGGTGGTGATGTGGTGGTATGGGGAGGATGTGATGGTAGTAGTGGTGTAGGTGTATGTTGTGTGTGGTAGGTGATGGGTAGAGTGTGAGTGTGATGTGTGGTAGTGTGGTAGGATGATGATGTGGTAGTAGTGGTAGGTGGGATGTGGTATGATGTGTGTGGTAGTAGTGGTGTGTATGTGTGTGTATGTGGTGGATGATGTGGTGGTACTGGTGGCTGTAGCAGTGGTGTGGTGGTAGGAGTACTGTTAATTGTTTTTTTTTTTGGTCTGTTTTTAAGGGTTTTACTGCGCTTTTAACACATAGGGTCATATCATTGCTAGAAAAAAAAAAGAAGAAAATGTGATAGTAAAAAGTTCTAGAATTACAATTAAAGCAAGAAAAGGTATAACGAGGGGGAATTTGTTCAAATAGGAAACATATAGAATCCAAGAGCACTCTATCAAAGTACTTCGTTTGAGATCACATCAAAGTCTCATCCAGACACAAGCACATGTCCCAAATAAGAGTGGATACACTCAAATGTTTACAAATCATATATAATATGTAAAAAATGCAATACAGTGGATAAGAGAGAGAGATTTGCAAGCCAAAAAATATCATCTCAAAACTCTAACTATACATTTGACTGTTTCCCTCCCAGCTAAGGTAACCGGCCAGGGCCTGGACAAAACCAAGTAATTCATTCCAAGACAAAGACAGAGAGCATGTTGGAAAACAGATATAGGGGAATAGAAGACATAGTAAGTGCCTCCCTGCCCACTTTGGGAGGTAACGAACCCCACCCAGGTGATGTGGTGGTACTGGTGGCTGTAGTATGATGTGGTGGTGGTAGTACTAGTGGTGGTACGGATGATGATGTGGTGGTAGTATTGGTTGTTCGGAGTCACGGCTGGGCTTGATATTTCCTTGTCAACGAACACACGTTCGACTATTACATTTGTTTTAAAACAACGCTTGAATGATATGTTTTTACAAGAGTGGCACGCTGAGATGTCGATGACGACGTCTGGACGGCTGTATAAACACATTAAAGACACCTTTGAGTTAGAACCATATATGAAACTGTGTAATAAATCTTACAGATTTGCCATCTAAAAAATCAGATTGAGTTCTCAGAAAAGTAGATAGAAATGATCGTAAATGTACTGCTTGCGACGTAATAGAAGACGAATAGCATTGTTTAATTGTAAAGCGCTTTGAGCACATTTAGTGGATATTGCGCTATATAAAGCTCAATCTAATAAAAATAAAATTATTGAATGCTCGAGGAATACACATGAGAGAAGATATTGCCTGCCGGAAAAACTGAAAAATAGACCAAGTATGTTTGAATTTATCAAATTTTTGAAATGCATAGACAGTAGACAGCAAGGTGATTTAGGTAGACATTACTTAAAGGTACAGATCGAACACAAGAAATATTTACAAGTATAATTGTGGTTTCCACGGCAAGGAAAACTTATTAAAATAGATGATAGAAGGAATGATGCGATTGTTTGTTTGTTTTCATTTGTTATCATTTGTTTTCGTTTAAAAAAAAAAATATTTGCAGTTCTGATACTAAGATGTGGTATCTTATACAAAATATTAAATATTGTATTATAGTTTACCATGATAACAATTAGTTGCGATTGCACAATTGGCTTATTATTATTATTATTACTATTGTTATTTTCTCTTCTTCTTCTTCTTCTTCTTCTTCTTCTTCTTCATTCTTCTTCTTCTTTCTTCTTCTTCTTCTTCTCTTTATTATTATTATATTTTATTATTATTATTTATTATTATTATTATTATTATTTATTATTAATTATTATTATTATTATTAATTTATTATTATTATTTATTATTATTATTATTATTATTAAATTATAAATTAAATTTAATAATAATAATAATAATAATAATAATAATAGTAATAATAATAATAATAATAATAATAATAATTTAATAATTAATATTAATAATAATAATAATAATAATAATAATAATATATAATAATAATAATATATAATAATAATAATAATAATAATAATAATTTGTTGTTGTTGTTTTGTTGTTAATATTATTATCAGCATTGATATCATAACCAGTATTATTATCTTATCTTATTTTGTTTAAGCTGAATAAGAGTTGTTCTTTGAATACCTTTTTTAACGATAGTACATAAAACAAATCTCAAATAGCTTGTATTATCTTTCGAACGTAATTAACATATTATATCATAGGCAATGTAAAATCGAAAATAAACTGGTATAAACAATCAGCTATTGAATATATATATTTATATATATATTATATATATATATATTATATATATATATATATATATATATATATATATATTCTATATGTGACCTACGCCTCGAAGCGGTATTAAGTCGGGATTTGGAAAACGAAGAAAACCGGTTTTAAAGTGGAAATGGTCAAAATGATCAAATTTCATTTTTTGGTTGTTTCAGAAACTACTATCATTTTTCTACATGATAACATAATTATTCAACATAGATATTGACGATAAGTTATATAAATTTAAAGTTTTTAAAATGCAACTATCAGAGAGACATTCAAAACAAGAGTTGACTTTCTTCAGAGAGCCCCATTTCCAAAACTTAGTAATATTAA
>NW_027624801.1:0-7777 GCF_034508935.2 Berghia stephanieae | reverse complement strand
GGAATTCAGTCCAAGGTGGTTTGGGGCTCTGTTTTTTTGGGGAAATTCCTTGGGGAAAGGAAAATTTTTTTTCTAGAAAAAATATCCCCTTTTCCAATTCCCACCCACTTAATTGGGGACGAAATTTTGGACGATGGCTGTTCCATAAAAGGCTTTTTAGTTGTCTTCAATATTCACTCAATGCAAATTAGCTAAGGGGCGGTCAATGGGTGTGAGGTCATACCATTCATCCAGATGTGTGAAAAATAGAATTTTCTGATCCCCTGCTGGCACCGGAAATTGTGTGAAACTGAACATTGAAAAACCCCCGTTTCTGTGATCTGCCTGAACGCCCGGTTCCGCTAGCTGTTTTACGGGAGAAAAAAAATTCACTGAGTAACCGCTGCAGGTGATTGAAAAAGGGGAGATCACTGAGTAAAAAACTTATGCATAAAAATGCTTTTTAAGATTATTCGTGACTAAATTTTCAAATTTATGAGCCCAGTTTTTCTTCATTTTACTTAAAAATAATTTTTTCTTTTAATTGTTTTTAAAATGAAAAATTTCACCCAGAAATAAATTATTACGGTATGAAATAAAAAGCCCTAAAATTTTGTATTTTACGAAAAGTCATTAAATTTAAAATATTAATTGCATTAAAATGTCACTGTACAATTTGATTTTTTTACTTTATGTGTAGTTAACATGTTCTATTTTTCAAACTCGTCTTTCTTCTTCTTTTCTAGGTTCCATCTTGGCCAGGTTGGATACTGCATGAATTATTCTCTCCATTCCTCCCTGTTCTTGCTTTTTCAAACAGCTCTTGGATTTTTAGGTTGGTGAGCCCTTCGTTGGTCTTGAGTGTTTTTTTTTTGTCCCCCCCGGGCGCGTTTCCGGTTTTTCCACAATTGCCAGGTATTCATTCTTTTTTCCTTACTATGGTCCAAAAAAAAAGGTATTTGTCGATCCACTTTAAGGGCATTAGTTTCCTTTGTTGGTAGTTTGTTTTAGCATTCTTCATTTTTTTGTGTGCGGGTATCGATATTCTCTGCATCCTTCTCAAGCCCCACATTTCAAAAGCTTCAATGTTCTTTTGTGTTTCTGATTGTGTCAGCTTTCGCATCCGTATAACAGATTGGCCACAGTAGACTTCAAGACTCGGAAACTAATCCGAAAACATCTGTTTGTTTTTTTAAAATGTTTCCCGGTCCCTGAAGGCTGTTTGGGTTGAGTTTTTTCTTGCTGTTGTCTCGGGATTTATCTGTCTTTATCCAAGTTATTAAAGTCGAATTCCCAAAAATATTTCCCCTCGTTGTCCTGTTGACATTTGTTCCCTTTGCATTATCGGTGTGTGGAGTTATTTCGGCCCAACCCCAAAAACCCCCCCACCACCAATAGCTTTTGTCCGATCCAGAGGGTCACAGTGATTTCTACTGAATAATGAACAAAGGATAAACTCCCCTCAGGACTAGTGGTTCTTAATGATACTATTTTTTATGTAAAGCAAACAGAAATAAAGGTGTTTAAAATAATTATGGAAGAATGTCAAATGTAAAACCTTTTAAAGACAAGCATACATCATAATGACTGACATAACTGAGGGAGGGTTTTAAAAAGGAAGAAAAGATTATATTTAACAATAACTTTATTGCTCGGTGGAAATTATGTGATAGACCTAGAAACCGTGCATCAGTAACATTGTTTATTTATAATTAAATAAAAAATTGAATTTTCACTAAACCAAAACTGCAATATCTGACAACATTGTTGCGGTCGAAGCATTATTAAGTCAGTCTGTCACTTGCTTGAAATGTGTTAAGAGTATTAAAAAGCAACTTCTTAAAAAACTTTTTGGATTCAATGATCATTTACTTTGATTTTGATAACATATTCGCTATATTTAAACCCCTACTTGCTTTGGTAGGTTCGTGAAGAATGGATATTATCACTTTACAAACGTGTAACTTTGGCTTTGGTGGACTTAACTGTTCAAGAAATAAATTGCACTTTTAATCTGCTTCTCTTCTTAGAGAGATACTTAGAGATGATTTCCAGCACGGTTCTCAATGATCCTCTTCGCTGGATCAGGTGTCATCTTTGTTTCTTCCGGTTGCAGATTACCGTGAAGATAGAATGTGATGCTAGCCTTGTAATCATAGTAGATTTCTTGGTTTTTATCAATAGCTATCCCAGTCTGTTCTTGAATGTGTTAAGTGAATCAGCACTGACAACTTTCTCTGGTAGACTGTTCCACACTTGAACCACTCTAACACCAAAACTATGCTTGCACACATTGTTGGCCTTTGTGTGAAAAGTTTCTTGGGAAGTGCCCCTTGTTCCTGTCCTCAGGGAGTGCTCGAGCCAGAGTTTAAGTAGATTACCAGCTTTTTGGTCATATTTTCCCATTTAACATTTTGTACACTTCTATTCATGTCACCTCTTATTCTTCATAACTTTTATGTCGGTAATTTCAGTTTTCTTAATCTTCTTCGTATGTCATTCCCTTCA
Organism: Berghia stephanieae; assembly: GCF_034508935.2. Lineage (NCBI taxonomy): Eukaryota > Metazoa > Mollusca > Gastropoda > Nudibranchia > Aeolidiidae > Berghia > Berghia stephanieae. The sequence goes on along the minus strand of NW_027624801.1, from coordinate 5,290 downwards.
TACTCGGGAGCTGCTTGGTAGCTCTTCTTTGGACGCCTTCTATAAGCTCGATGTGTTTACTTTGAATGGTGCCCGGGACTGATTTGGCATTTTCCCAAGTGTGTTCACACTAGTGCTTTGTACAGTGGAATGAAAGTATCTTCATTTAGGTATTGAAATATTCGGCGAATTGTTGCAAACATTGCAGTTGCCTTTTTCACTTTCTCGTTGATGTGCTTTTCAAAGCTTAGTTCATTATCGATGATAACTCCAATATCTTTTTCTTCATCCACCAACTCAAGTTCATTTCCCATTAGATTATATCTGAAGCTTTCATCTGGATTTAGGTTTCCATAGTGCATATGTTTGCATTATCAGGGTGAAATTTAGCAACCACCTATCACTCCACGATGCGAGTTTGCCTAGATCCTCTTGCAATGTGTGCATATGAGCTGCTGTTTGTATGATATTGATATTCTCTTGTTTATCTTTTAAGCCAAAAAATATATTTGGTGTACGAAGACATTATTTAAATACTTCATTAACTCTTTGAGCGTGAGGCTATATTTGCATTTCCATCACAAAATTTGTCTGACACCTGATTGTGGTAGCATGAGAACGAAAAAACTAAGGCAAAGCGACATTCAAATTTGGTGCAAAATCTCAATTAAAATACACCCATAGGGCCAATTGAATGTTCTGATGAAGAAATGATTTCCATTGGTTCAATTTAAAGTACTTTTGTAGAAGTAGGATTGGATTACATTATTATTTTTGCCTTTTAAGACCGGCTGCACTGTGCAGCCATCGGCCAGTTGAACAGATTCTGCTCTGGCCGACAGTGCGGCCAATGGCGCTGAAAGGGTTAACAAAACCTAACTTTTTATGGTCTTCTTACAATTTTTATGTCTAAACTTGTTCTTGGTTTAACGATCAAAGCGCAAATGATTGTTATGAGTTTGATATCATTATAAAATTTTATTTTATCTCGCTTTGTTCACCCCTAAAATAAACCCGTATAATAAAGAAGAAGAAGAAGAAGAAGAAGAAGAAGAGAAGAAGAAGAAGAAGAAGAAGAAGAAAGAAGAAGAAGAAGAAGAAGAAGAGAAGAAGAAGAAGAAGAAGAAGAAGAAGAAGGAGGAGGAGAAGGCGGACGAGGACGAGGAGGCAAAGGAGGAGGAGGAGAAGGAGGAAGAGGAGGGGGAGGAGCAGGAGGAGTTGGAGAAGAAGAAGGATTAGTATGAGGAGGAAGGAGCAGGAGGAGGAGGAGGAAAAGGCGGAGGAAGTTTTTGCCCCGATGAAGGAGGTGTGAAAATTCAAGGAAGCAAATATCATTGTCATCATTATATTACCTCATTCTCAGCCCTCTGTCTTCTTGTTTTTTTTCTGATGTCCCCAATTTCTTGTGGGGACATGCCCTTCAACGGGTCAGTGATGACTCTATGTGGGCCAAATGCACTCTGTGCCACAGCTGGGTTCTCAGTTAAAATATCACCAAAACACATTGTTTGAGATCTCTGTCATTTTGTCATCATTATCTTGTTGCGGTTTTAGACGAGCCCTCTCCTTCTGTTCATTGTCCTGAAGTAGAAGAATGTATGATGAGAAAAATATTTGAAAATCGTTCAGAACTGTCAGGAAAAAAATTAAGTTAGCATTTATCTAACATTTCAGCATTTGTCCTTCTTTTGTCACCAATTTAAACTTTTTCCGAAAGGATTTTTCATCATGTCCAATTTTGCATTAATAAGCAGAGGTTGTTGTATAACAATGTGCACATTTATGCGGTCTGTTAATCAAAAGATTTTTGGGCTTGATTTAACATTGTGGTAATGAACAGTTTTTTAGCATTAGTTTGAGAGTATTTCCATTACAACAATGAGCCCATAAAAATTTGGGTTATCCCAAAACCCGCAAATAACTACACGTTCCAACCCCATTAAAAAATATCAGCCCAATACATGCTTGATTGGCAACCATTTAAGTAAGAGAGAAAGTCCATCGATCAAATTGTTCAGGAATCCAGGAGCTTTAAATAACATATACCAGCTACTCGTTCAAAGATAACGCATTCTTATTGAGAAACACAACTAAGGCAGGATAAACACAATGATTTTTGAAGTAGAATAAAGTGAAAAAAAAACAACACGAAAGTGGAAACAACATGTGAAACATTGTGAAAACATGGTAATCAGTCACTAGTAAGAATTTGGAGTAACTAAGTAACCAATAGCAGAGAACAAGAGAAATATAATGTGAATTGGAAATAACTGATCCTACACATTTAAAATAATCTTTAAAGACAAATTGTTCACTTTTTAAAAAATCATAATTGAAATTCTAAAAATAAAAGCAATCAATTAAGATGGGTTAGCAATTACAAGCTGTCAAGGGCACTTAAAATGTATCTTAGCTGAAATTTTACTTGAATTCCACATGGTATTTTATCATATTAAACAACAACCCCCCCACCCCCCCCCCCCCCCCCCCCCAAAAAAAAAAACAAAAAAAAAAGTTGAGCATTTATATAAGACAATATTCACTAATGTTTTCAAAGTATCCATGGGAGTCTCTAGCCAACAGCAACACTTAACATGTAAGACGAGATATGAAGCCTGTAAGGTGATATTACAATTTTTATCAACAGAAATTATGCTGTTATCGGCCAGGTACTCATTTTTCCCCTAAATTTATGATGAGAACATGTGAGTAAAGGACCTTTTCCAAGGACTAAACTTTACACTTATCAGAACTGAACGAACTCGGATTCTACTGTTCCGAAGATGACTGTCATACACAAGACCATAAACCCGAATATATGAATATTTTTTTCCCTTAAAATCCAATTCATTAAGAAATTGAATAAGCAATTATCAACTGAATTAACTTACAAGAGCTTGGTTGTAGGATGAAGTAGCCATATTGATGGCTCGTCTGCAATCCTCTTCAGCTTTCTGCAAATCACAAGCTCTTTCTTTCAAGCTCTCGTTGTTTTAAATCATACAGTCGGTCAGCAGCTCTCTGGTTCTGCTCAGCCTGTGCTTTCTCACGCATTTGGGCCTCATTCCATTTTCGTGCTGCTCTTTTTGGAACTCTGATCTAGCCTGAAACAAATTGAATGTTTTTCATGATACTGGTCAACATGACTGACACCTGTTGGCACTGAGCTTTGGCTCAATGTATTTTGTCTATAGCTTCTCTTATTTTTAGTGAATGGAACCACGTTAAATATAGTTCAAAAATGAATCATTCTCCTAATTGTATATAATTTTTTATTACGTGTGCGGTAATTCTGATTACAATTAAATGGTTCATTCGTTTTGGTAATAACCCACTATCTATATATTATTATTATTATTATTATTATTATTATTATTATTTTTATTATTATTATTATTATTATTATTTATTTTATGATTATTATGATTATTATTATTATTATTATTATTATTATTTTATTATTATTATTATTATTATCATTGCTATTATCATTATTATCATATTATTATTATTATTATTATTATTATTATTATTATTATTATTATTATTATTATTACTGGTATTTATTATTATTATTATTATTATTATTTATTATTATTATTATTATTATTATAATTATTTTATTATTATTATTATTATTATTATTATTATAATTATTATTATATTATTATTATTATTATTATTATTATTATCATTATTATTATTATTATTATTATTATTATTATCATTGCTACTATCATTATTATCATCTTATTATTATTTTATTATTATTTATTATTATTATTATTATTATTATTTTATTATTTTATTATTATTTTTATTATTACTAGTATTATTATTATTATTATTATTATTATTATTATTATTATTATTATTATTATTATTATATTATTATTTATTATTATATTATTATTATTTATTATCATCATCATCATCATCTATCATTCATCATCATCATCATCATCATCATCATCATCATCATCATCATTTTATCTATTTATTTATCTTTTTTTTTTTTTAAATCAGGAATTCGCATCTCTGCTTCTATATTTAATTTTGATCAGCACCAATTTGTACTGTAACAAAATACATTATATTGTATTCTTTGCCAACTTGACTAAAAGACTGTTTTGACTGATCCCAAGCTAAGTTTTCTCTATTTATTCTAGAATAATATTAGTTTTGTCTTTTGTGTGTGTGTGTGAGTGTTTTTTGTTTGTTTGTTTTCTTTTGTTGTTTTTTTCTGATTTTTTTCTCTCTCCTATGTTTTAAATATAACTTTGAAACACATCCTTCCTCTCTTGTCGTCCCACTTTCTCTCCGTCTTCTCTCTCTCTCTCTCTTTTCTCTCTCTCTCTCTCTCTCTCTCTCTCTCTCTCTCTCTCTCTCTCTCTCTCTCTCTCTCTCTCTCTCTCTCTCTCTCTCTCTCTCTCTCACTTTTTCTCTCTTCCCTTGCCCGCACACACATACGCACACACACACACACAGGCACACACATATACACACATTTTTACCTATACTATTATGACAATCTAATACATACATACATATATATATATATATATATATATATATATATATATATATATATATATATATATATATTTTATATATATATAAATATACTTTTGGGTTTTCCAAATCTTTATATATATATATTGTGTTTACGTGAAAAAGACCAAAGGCCGAAACGTCGTTTGTTTTGTATTGTTCCCTTATTTATGAGTCACATTTACTCCCTTTATCTTTCTCTCCATTTTATTGACTCATTTAGGCACCTCTTATTTTTAGAACAACAGCATAACTAAAGCCACCAAATTCATAGCTGGCGTCATAACAAATAGGACAGTATGCTGTATTCACGACAAACATTTGGAAATACTGTCAACAAAACATAAACAACTCAGAACAACAATCTCAAATACAGTGAATGAAGATTAGAAACTATGTCTCAAAAAACAACAAAACAAAATGCTGCATCAAATAAGAAAATGGAGAATCGAATTAATATTAATAACATTGGAACTCGGTCAAAAAGTGGAAGCTGTAAACAAAGCAAGCAATGACCAAGCAATGGTCAAGGCTGTAAGCTGTTAAATCAGAGGCCTTTTGAAAACCTAAAAGTAACAGACGAGTCAGGAAAATATATAATCGACCAAATGAGATATTAACGGTTCTTTATAGTCAAAACAAGATGAAATTTAGAAATTTAGAAACACAGACAGGAGCCAATACACGCTTTTAGTGAATCCATTACTCAACCTATAACTTCAAGGGAAGTAAGAAAGGGATTTAACAGCTTGAACAACAA
>NW_027624800.1:15000-22950 GCF_034508935.2 Berghia stephanieae | reverse complement strand
AATGGGTTTAGTGAGTACATAATGCAGGCATATCAGTTAAACTTGGTCCATGCATGATAGGTTTGGGCAGTTTTTATGTCAAAGTTACTGGACAGGTTATCATGTTGAGTACTATTTAATCAATCATTCTTAAATTGGTTTAGGGGTTTGAAACAGGTGAAAGGGGCATTTATCAAAATAATGTTATATCATAAAAGGCGGGGTTTAACATCAATATGTAGGAATTGACGTTTCAGGTTTGATTATGATTTGGTCTTACTCTTAGGGGTTGGATTATAGACTGACAGGGAACTGTCAATAACTGCAAGGGGGCGTGGAAACAATGGAACTGTGGGTAAAATTTTGATAGGGATAAAAGAGGATGTTTCGAGGAAAACGGGATTATTATTCTGATTCTACCTTATGATTCTGATTCAACTTGACCATGAGCTGCACACTTTAAACCTTTTGTGCTCACCATCATTTATTTGCTTTTTCGGACTTAGAAATATTCCACGTATATTGAAAATGGTTACTTAGGCAAACTGACTTTACATGTGGACTGATTTTACGGATTTGGAATTTATGAAACTGATTGAATTATGACAATGCTATTTGATTTGGATTTGGAATTTATCATGATTTGGATTTTGAATTTATCAAACAAATAAACTGTAAGAAATGAAACTTGGAATCTGGACTTTTATTTGGATGTTTTGGTGTTGTGCATTCAATTATCATCACCGGCCCTTGAACTCTTTCGTCATTATTAACATCTACAACACAACGCAAAGGATAATACTACCATCTATGAAAAACACCACTATACGATCACAAGCCATTGCATATGTGTGCAAAACGCCACATTATGCATCTTATTTGGTGCCGTGACCAGGATTCTTATATATGTTATTTGGTGTCGTGACTCAGGATTCTTATATATCTTTATTTGGAGCCGTGATACCAGGATGTAAAGATGTTATTATTCCGAACCATGGATACACAAGAAATGTATATTGTTGCAGTGTTAACATCTATTGAAGTTTTTGTGAGACTCGAATTTTGAAGTGAAAAATTGTGAACAAATAGGAAAATAGTTTTATTTGGGAAAGAAAATGAATATCAATTTTGAAGGTGAAGTAGTGGAATTATTTTGTATTGAAATATGAAAAAAACATATTGAAATTATAGATGATTCCTAAAATTCTGACAAAAGACGATATTTAAAAAAATAAATAAATATACTAAATAATATTTAAATTAAGAGTCACAGATAGAAAAGGAAATTTTAAAAATATAGATATATAGGGCAATATATTATATTCAAAAAGTGAAAACAATATATTATAGAACGGCAAAATAATAATAATAATAATAATAATAATAATAATAATAATAATAATAATAATAATAATAATAATAATAATAATAATAATAATAATAATGCATTGATGCTATACGTATTTTATTTAATTAAAAAGAAGAGAGGGAGAGACGAAAATAAAAATTGCAGAATTTAAATGAATATTTTAGTGCGTTTTATTTTCAAAATAAATGAAAATGCGTTTACTTACAAGCAAGCGTTTCGGAATACATCTTCGAATATTAATTTGTACCGTTAATGGCAATGTTTTGTTAATATCAGTAACAAAGATGTGTCGATTTTTATTTCAATTTTTGTATGTTACTGTTGGAATTACATAAACAGTTGGTCCATTATTTAATGTTGTTACGTTTTATTTTCTGTCAAAATGACTCAAGAAGACGATGGCAATAACAACACGTCAATTAGAAGTTTTGATAATTGAAAAATGTCTTATGGTATTTATTGTTATATTACAACATCATTGATTATATTTTTCTCCCGTCAATAGGGATGAATTGGTAGGTTGATATTGACTCTTTGAGACTCATGGGTTCATGACAAAGAGCAAAGTTTTATATCTGTTTGTATTCTTAGTAATAAATGTGTGGTTAACGCAGCCAAGTAATCGACAACAGAGCTTATTTAGTTGTGTAATGAGACATGGCATTATTATAGATTACATAAGACATTTTGATTTATCACCGAAAATTAAGTTGAAATGATTTATGCGGAATATGAGTCAATCGTTTGTTGTTTTGTTTTGTTTTGAAACGCGTTTCATCGTGATTTTTAAAAGGAGATATATTCTCATAATAACGGAATAACGACTTTTGGTTTAAAGTCGGAGAATTAAAAGCAGATAATACAAAAAAATGACGGAGTATCAATTATTATGAAAGACTGTCTTTTAATTGGAGTTAAAATGTTATTACGGAAGAATAACAAAATATTGAAAATGCTTTATCATGTCATGTGAGCTGATAATATTTGTGACACAAGTGGTTAACTTGTTAAGAATCAGCGAATTATAAGTAACCCATATGGTAAAATGCTGTATATGCATATTGGGTAAATAAGCGCAGTGATGTAAGACGCGGTAATTAAAGTGCACACGATTTAAATTACGAGACGCAGGAATGAGGCGTTCGGGAATATTTTATTTTGCGTTTGATTAAAGCGCACGGTTTAACATTATGAAAGAATACAGAATGCGGATAATTTTTATAAATACGAGGCGCGTGGTTAAAGCGCACACATTTATCAATGCTATATTAAGAGGCGCGAGATTACATCGCAATGAGTTATATGAATATTATTATAAGCCGAGGGCAAAGGTGCGAGACATTGAATTTTTATTGAGCAGAGTGTATATTGTTTCTGCGAATATTTTGATTATCATATTTTTCTCCTATCAATTTGCTGTTGTAATTGTAATCAATATTTACTGCGTGGTTTGAATTTAACATTTATATCATAAAATTTGTAACTGAGTTGAAGAAGTTATGTTCAATTGTCAAATCTTAAGTGTGTAATCATTCAGCAATAAATTGAAATGGTAGGAAGTGCTACGATAACACCAATAATAATGATAAAATAAACAAGATCATAGTTCATTAAATTAGGGATTTTCTAAGGGGAATAATTCGAGTTAATCAAAGGTAGAAGTAGTGTTTACACTAAAACATTATACAGTCATCACGAAAGAGGACACTTGAAAACATCAGTCATAACGGGAACTTTGATGACAACGACAGAGCCAACTCAAACACAGCCACAACAGAGGTCGGGAAATGTCCTAATCCCTTTGGTCTATCCACGAATACATTAAAATGGAGTAACAATCTCGACTACGCCATTGATACGTCCAGAATCAACACAATCTACAGACTACAAACTACACAGCAACCTCAATTACATCGTACCTTCCAACTTATACAAACTTGACAGAATTTATAAAATAATATCTGTATCAACACAGATTTCTTCCATGAACCATTTTATATTTACATTCTTTATTGAACAATTGGATTACTTGTATTTACTTCTACGACAACAATACCCAACGATGTACGATGTCAATAATTACATAAACGTTCAAGATACGATTGTTTTTACAAAATGATGTCCAATTGTGAACAATACTACTTCCTTCATATACAGTGGTGAGCGTATTCAAATTTAAACTTATGTCAATATACAAGTGTGCAGCACCCATATCTACAACTTATAAACATTGAATATTATAATAAAGCCTGTCTTAGTATCATTATAAAAGATAAAGGCTATATATGTATATAAGACAATGCAGAAAAAAGTATCGCAAAACGCCACATGAGCGATTTCCTTGGAATCATTATCGTATGATATTCAACAACCTGCGTTCAAATAACGAAAATATTGTTGACCTTATTCGACCCTACTACATAGTCTACTAGACTACGTTATTGTTACATCCTTTACCTGGTGTGTAGACTCACGTCACCCACCGGAACTCTGCAAGATTACATCATCTACCTGGTGTTTGGACTCACGTCACCCACCGGTACTCTACAGATTACATCATCTACCTGGTGTGTACTCACATGCCACCTCATCAAAACTCGATCAACAAACACAGACAATTACAACACACGACCTCTGTCGACTACTACACACGAACTCTTTGTCAACACATGGCTGAGTTCACAACTTTCTTTTGACTTGCTGGATAAGTCAAACTTCTCGCACACAGTTAATCTTGAATTTTTACAATTTCATCTACAATGAGACTCAACGTATATACAAGACAACCACAAATATCTACGAGGAGAATCGACCCAGATGCCGGAGATGAATGGATTACAGCGACGTCACAAGACCAAGAAACAACCCAACAGGTTAAGCAGACGTTTGCTACCTGTAGAGTCTTTTTTTTCGTCCCAATTCAAAAGACTCGAACAAATACAACACACTAATTGCAAAAGTTGGTCACTTTAGTAACAGCCCACAATCACATACTATGTTAGATTTTACTTATTTAGTTATTTACACTGTACTAAATATGAGTAAGTCGGACAGACTAATGACTGATTATTTACTAAACACTAAATATGTGATGTGAACAAGCCGGACAGACTATTGTTTGATTATTTATTCAACGCTAAATATTTGAATGTGAAGACATTATTGTGATAATTCTAAGACATTTACAGAGGAAAAAGTTTTTAATTAATTACCAATAAATAAAGTGAATTTATGACACTTGGGCTATTCAGTGACCATAACACACACAACAATGCAACACGTAGACTAGATACAATCACCTCGACTCTTATAGTTGATATATTTTTTTCATTACATGAAAACTCATTCTAAATGGAGACAATGACTTAATTAACAATTACTGACAATTTTCACCGGATGAATCATTCTCAAGATGAACTGTTTACGGAGAAATTTGTTACCTCTGATGGATGACCATAAAGAACATTTTGACTTCAAACTACACCCTGATGATTTAAAAAGCTTAAAAATTGAAACATCAACAATGAACAATGAATGATAATAACTTCAACTTGAATTTTAAAATGATGATAATGCTATTATTATGATTTATTTTTAAATATTTTTTATTACTAATTGAAATATAATTCTTCGTATTTGAATCTAGATGTCTATAAAACATTATTTGTACCACATATTATAAGTTGGAATTAATGTAATAATGTTGTTTAAATGGAATCATACAATATAAGGGAATGTCAAAGGTATTGGTTTTGAGATGACAGTAAATGAGTAAACATACATGGAAGCTGAGATTATCACCCATGTCGTATAGAGTTGAATTTGAGATTGAATAAGACAACGTGAGTATATCACAAATGGAAATTGAACCATTCTTTTTCAAGCAAGAATATGGATATATGATTAAATATGACGGGAATTAACACTTGTATTGCTATGAAGATGGAATTTAAGATGAAAAGATAATTTTTCTTTGAACTTTTAATTACTTGATATCTTACTGTCGATGTTGTAATCAAATTTGATGTTTGTGAATTTATCAATGTTGTAATACTATAAAACCTATAATCGATATATATGAATGTTGTAATCAACTTTGGTGTTTTAGAATTTAAAGTTTAAAGTTTTTAAATATTAAACTGGTATAAGTATTTATCATTATTTTTAAAATAGACTATTTCTTACATTTGTTTATTACATTATAATTCGACATTACATATATATTTAATCTCTTACTGTTTTTTTTTAATTGAAATTGTTTTAAGTCAATTTAAATTCTAAGAAAGGGGCGTATGTAAGAGAGTAAGCCTATGCAAAAGGTTATCTAAGACATTTGGTGCAAACTGTCAATTATATATCAGCAAATGGGTTTAGTGAGTACATAATGCAGGCATATCAGTTAAACTTGGTCCATGCATGATAGGTTTGGGCAGTTTTTATGTCAAAGTTACTGGACAGGTTATCATGTTGAGTACTATTTAATCAATCATTCTTAAATTGGTTTAGGGGTGTTGAAACAGGTGAAAGGGGCATTTATCAAAATAATGTTATATCATAAAAGGCGGGGTTTAACATCAATATGTAGGAATTGACGTTTCAGGTTTGATTATGATTTGGTCTTACTCTTAGGGGTTGGATTATAGACTGACAGGGAACTGTCAATAACTGCAAGGGGGCGTGGAAACAATGGAACTGTGGGTAAAATTTTGATAGGGATAAAAGAGGATGTTTCGAGGAAAACGGGATTATTATTCTGATTCTACCTTATGATTCTGATTCAACTTGACCATGAGCTGCACACTTTAAACCTTTTGTGCTCACCATCATTTATTTGCTTTTTCGGACTTAGAAATATTCCACGTATATTGAAAATGGTTACTTAGGCAAACTGACTTTACATGTGGACTGATTTTACGGATTTGGAATTTATGAAACTGATTGAATTATGACAATGCTATTTGATTTGGATTTGGAATTTATCATGATTTGGATTTTGAATTTATCAAACAAATAAACTGTAAGAAATGAAACTTGGAATCTGGACTTTTATTTGGATGTTTTGGTGTTGTGCATTCAATTATCATCACCGGCCCTTGAACTCTTTCGTCATTATTAACATCTACAACACAACGCAAAGGATAATACTACCATCTATGAAAAACACCACTATACGATCACAAGCCATTGCATATGTGTGCAAAACGCCACACTTGATGGTGGAGATAAGATATCAACAAAGTATCAAAAGATAAAAATCTTCAAATATATATGAGGAATAGAGCGACTGGCCGTCCGGCATAGATTGTGGAGAGATGTGAGTGTAGAATGTTAGACCTATCAGCTTTTATAATAAGTGGCTACGTGACATAATGTAGAACGAAAAGTATTCACTAATTAGAAATTAATTCGAGGGAAGGCTATAAAAGGGAAGACAATCTAATATTAGAGGGTAAAGTTTATCTAAGCCTACCGAAATATAACTGGAGTGAGATGAATTCAGTTCTTAATAAAATAAAATTTAATAAGATAATTGTGAACAACCTTTACTGTGACAATTGTTATGGTGTTTTTTTTTAATTTCGTTTTCTCCAGGATTCGGTCAAGGCCGTATCATAGAGAGATGGATGTCCCAGTGAAAGACAAGTACACACTAACACTAACAATCATTTCACTGTTTACAACCTTGTCAACAACACGTCACACATACGTCACAGCTCTGACGTCATCAACCAATACCAGCGACGCCGCCATACGGCTTCTTCGTGACGTCATCGACCCATTCGACAAACGCGTACGACCCATTCTAAACCAATCACAACCGATCCGAGTCGAAGTGACCTACAACCTCGTCAATCTGATCGAAATCGACGAAATTAACCAAAGAATCGCCGTTAATATTTGGGTTAACTTTTCTTGGTGGGACGAGTTCCGTACGTGGAACCCGAGGACTACGACGGAAATGACGCCATTCACCCAAGTCCTTCAGACATATGGCGTCCTATGACGACCTTGACAAACTCCCACGGAGAGCGTGACGTCTTCAAAGACACGGATTCTCCGCTCACGGTCTATTCGACCGGCGCAACTCGTTGGTATGCAGGGGGAGTCTATCATTTCGTCTGCCAAATGGACCCGACATACTTTCCATACGATGAACAAGTCTGCACAGCGAAACTCATGGCCTCAAATCGAGGTTCTGAAATACATTTCATTCCAACGGTACCTTACGCTAGGGCACAAGACTACGTTGGTCATGGAGAATGGGAGTTAATATCCTCGGAACTCAAATTTATTTTATTCCCAGTATCAAGCGATGAAAAACTGGCTTTTATCAACCTAAAGTTTGAGTTCAAGAGACTGCCTCTATACTATATAATCAACGTTCTAGTCCCAACAATGTCCCTGTCCTTCCTGTCTCTTCTCGGCTTCGTTGTTCCAAAAGACAGTGGAGAGCGGTCTTCTTTCGCAATCACCGTCCTTCTCTCTCTAGCTGTGTACATGGGGAGTGTTTCCGGCCAACTCCCTCACAATTCGGACACATTCCCGATCATCGGCGTTTACATATTCAGCTTGCTATGCCTCAGTATGCTCTCTGTGCTAAT
>NW_027624800.1:7500-10000 GCF_034508935.2 Berghia stephanieae | reverse complement strand
CTTTAATTGTAATTCTAGAACTTTTTACAATCTCATTTTCTTCCGTTTTACTGACGCTGATTCCTTAATGTGTTGCAAGCGCCGTAAAACCCTAAAAACAAACAAATAACATGACCCAATAGTGGCTCAAACGCCGTAAAACCCCTAAAACCCAACATTCACCAACAATTTAGTCCTTTTAAAAAATAATGTTATATTTATTGTAGTTATAATTTTGTCTTCTTTCTCCTTATAATTTTACCTTTTGACTCTAATAATGATATAATGAATAACATTTTATCGTATAACAATACAGAGCTGTGTTATTGTTTACTGAATTGTTTTTGATAGCACAATCTGGGTGGGGTCTTTTGACCTCCCATGGTGGGCGGGAGGTCACTTATTGTGTCTTCTATCCCCTTATATTCATTCCTAAGAGACTGGGTGGGGTTCCTGACCTCCCATATTGGGTAGGAGGTCACTTACTGCGTCTTCTATCCCCTTATATATTCCCTTTATTCATCCCTATGGGACTGGGTGAGGTTCCTGACCTCCCATAGTGGACGGGAGGTCACTTACTGTGTCTTCTATCTCCTTATATATTCCCTTTATTCATCCCTAAGGGACTGGGTGGGGTTCCTGACCTCCCATAGTGGGCGGGAGGTCACTTACTGTGTTTTCTATCTCCTTATACATTACCTTTATTCATCCTTAAGGGGATTCTTTTTCTTTAGGATCTATTTCAAGGGAATATTGGAATGACCCAGGCGTTAGCCGCAGTGCAGCGCCGCAAAGTGAGATACGGCTAGGTGACTTGCTCAAGGCCACACAACGCGACGGGTGGTCGAACTCGGTACCTTTCGGATACGAAGCAAAGACCATACCTCTGAGCCACGTTGTCCCATATTTTCCAATTTGCTTTCTGCCTTTGTCTTGGAATGAGATTACTTAGTTTGCTTCTGACCCTTGCCAGAGTCCTTGGCTTAAAGGGAAACAGTCAAATGTATGGATATAGTCAGTACTCACCAATATCCCTAGCCTGTAATCAAATTAGTCTTGAATCTGAAAAATGGTATTCGTGTCTATTTTATGACACACGAGGAGACATATTCATCTTAACAATATCATCTAATTGACCTTGAATCTGAAACTGATATTCGTGTAAATTTTATGACGCGAAGAAAGATTCATCTTAACAATATCATCAAAGTGGCCTTAAATCTGAAAATGGTATTCGTGTCTATTTTTAAGGAACGTGGAGACATTTATCTTCACAATGTCATCAAATGGTCTTGAATCTGAAAATGGTATTCGTGTCTATTTTTAAGGAACGTGGAGACATTTATCTTTACAATGTCATCAAATGGTCTTGAATCTGAAAATGGTATTCGTGTCTATTTTTAAGGAATGTGGAGACATTTATCTTCACAATGTCATCAAATGGTCTTGAATCTGAAAATGGTTTTCGTGTCTATTTTTAAGGAATGTGGAGACATTTATCTTCACAATGTCATCAAATGGTCTTGAGTCTGAAAATGGTTTTCGTGTCTAATTTTGAGGAAGAATGAAACAGATTTATCCTCACATCTTACTAAGCAGAAATATGTCGTACTTTGAAAGAAAAAAAACTATTTAAAATTTGGGCAGAAAAATCATCCTTAAATGTCGATCGATTAAAACGACCCTCATCTTGGCATGGGAACTTTCAAGCGTTAGTATTTTGATTGAAAGTCCCAGGTTTGAGAGTCCATTGACACTATGAGTGACACGGAGCCGGAGTTTTTCTCTGTTAAACGGACAACAGCAATTGATTGCTACCGATTGGATATGACCCTAGTTTATCGCAGAGTACTTTCCACCATGTCTAACAGACACAGCTACCCAATCATTTCTGGATGGACAGAGAGGTTAGGAAAAACAAATATTGTCGCCACACGGGATCGATCTTTGAAGCGAGTGGGCTACCAACTGAGCTATCGGAACCCCCGAAATGATCAAAGGTATTATCAATCAAATTCATTACCTTCAAGAAGCTATTATATTCTTATTGTCTTCAGTAAAAAAAATTGAGATTTTATATAGAGTAATATTCACTAAACGTGCTCAAAGCGCTTTAAAGGGGGTCCCTGGCCAACAGTAACATGTAACATTTAGGACGAGATACGACGCCTGTCAGGCGATATTACAATTTTTTTCGGATAGAGACAACGCTGTTAACGGCCAAGGACTCATTTTTCACCTGAATACGGTGAGAGAATGCGAGTAAAGAGCCTTCTCCAAGGACTCAACTATGCGCGAAGCGAGACGTTCCGATCCGAAAGTGAGTGTCATACCGCTAGACCACATAGCCGCATTTGACCCAAATATCTATGCTTCAATCAAGGGACTAAACCGTGTAAAATGTCAAAAATTAACTCCCTTAGTCTTACCGCATTTGACCCAAATATCTGGGTGGGGTCATTTAACCTTCCATGATGGACAGGAGGTCACTTACGGTACTTTATCCCCTGTAGATAGTATG
>NW_027624800.1:0-2500 GCF_034508935.2 Berghia stephanieae | reverse complement strand
CACTTGAGTACGATGAGGAGAATGTGAGTAAAGAGCCTTTTCGAAGAACTCAACTATGCATCGCTCGGGACTCAAACTCAGGACTTACCGATCATAAGGCGAGCGCCATAGCACTAGACCACATACCGCACGACCCATTATTTGGAGCGGTGAATAGCTCATTAAAGAAAAAAATAAATAAGCTTTTATATAGCGCAATATCCACTAAACGTGCTCAAAGCGCTTTACAAGGGGTCCCTGGTCAACAGCAACATTTAACATTTAGGACGGGACATAACGCCTGTTAGGCGATATTACAATTTTTCGGACAAAGACAACGCTGTTAACGGCCAGGTACTCATTTTACAACTGAGTACGGTGAGAGAATGTGAGTAAAGAGCCTTTTCCAAGGACTCAACTATGCGCCGAGCGCGAAGCTCGAACCCAGGACCTTCCGATCCGAAAACGAGTGTCATACCAATAGACCACATAGCCGCACAATACGGTAGAGCCACACAATACGGGAGAGTCACGCTGTCCCCGGCCTAGTGGAGTTGTCGTACCAGTAAGGTGTCGGGTTCGAACCTCCACCGCCGCCGCAAAATTTTTATTCTTTATTGTCTTCTGGCACTTTCCTACTCACTTCATTTCTTGTTGTTATCAACATAATAGCCTGCTCCACTCATTTTTCTGATTTTAAAATCTACCCCAAATACCGGAGCTTACTCAATCTCTCAATCGTTTCTATGTTACATGTTTGTGTTGAGAATATGTGACCCATCGTCTCAAAACGGTATTATGTCGGAACGAACCACATTATTAAAAGCCAAATTAAATGTTAAACTGGTCAAAAATATAAATTGTTGGCATTAACATCCTAAAATATGGTATCCATTCTCCTCCATAAAACATACAAACTCAACAGAAGTCTGATATTTCTGGCTATAAATTCAATTTTCAACATCTTAACCAACCCGACTTAATACCGTTTTGAGGCGAAGGGTCACATATTGGCTCTTAAGCTTACATGCCGGCTAACAAACTGTGCGGCGTTTGTGTGTGTTGAACCCATGCCCTCAAGAAGTCGGGGAGAGCAGCTCAATATAGACATAGAGTTTGAAACCAGTTTTTTTTTGAAGTGGTGGATAGCACAGAAAGAAGAGACCCACTCTCCCCTGCCAGACGGAGTTGTCGTACCAGTAACGTCGGGGGTTCGAGCGTGGCCTTCGTAAAGTTATGGCCTGATACTGACCAAAAAATGACGTCAAAATGCCAGTCTTTTTCCACAAAAGAAAACAAATCGTGAGTTGTATTCAATAGTTCAACCAATGGAATCACTTGACTTGTTTCCATGAGCTCTACTAACGACAACTCACTAGGCGGTGCAAAAACCAAATAATGACGTCAAACTGCCAGTCCTTTTGGATTTCAGTGTCAGACTATAACATAACGATGGCTACGGTTCGAGGCCCCATCGTCGCCGCGAAATCTTTATTCTCTATTATTTTCTGGCACTTTCCTACTTACTTCATTTCTTGTTATGGCCCATTATATGTGACCCAGCGTCTTGAGGCGATATTGCAGCCACTGTGTCCATGCGATTTTGTGGTATGCATGACACTCCACTTGGGCTCGAAAAGTCCTGAGTTCGAGTCCTACTCTGAGCGGCGCATAGTTGAGTTCTTGTAAAAATTATTTACTTCCATTCGATCACCATTCTCATGTGATAAATGAGTTTGTGGCTGTTAACAGCGTTGTCTCTGTTGGAAAAATGGCAGGAAATATTCTAATTGGTTAATATTTACTAACGGGCATATACCATCACGATGTAACACTTGGGATTAATTTCTATATTCTGATTGGTCAATGCTTAGTAACGGGCATATACCATCAAGATGTAACACTTGGGATTAATTTCTATATTCTGATTGGTTGATGCTTAGTAACGGGCATATACCATCACGATGTAACACTTTGGATTAATTTCTATGTTCTGATTGGTCAATGCTTAGTAACGGGCATATACTATCACGATGTAACACTTTGGATTAATTTCTATATTCTGATTGGTCAATGCTTAGAAACGGGCATATACCATCAAGATGTAACACTTAGGATTAATTTCCATTCATAATGGTTTGACAAAGTGCCAAATGCTGACCTTTGGACAAGAACAAACCAAGAACAAATGGATGTCCGGGTCAGACGCAGAAAGTAGAGATGGGTTGGCCATACCCTGCGGAAAGAGCCCTGCAATATAACCAAGCGGCTCGTGAATGGAACCCACAGGACAAGAAGAAACGGGATCGTCCAAAACAGACGTGGATGAGAAGCCTTCACCACGATTTGAGCGTCTCCAATCTTACCTGGAGTGAGGCCAAGGTCTGTGGAAAGGAGAGAAGAAGATGGAAGAGTGCTTTTGAGGCCCTATACTCCGCCAGGAACCAAGAGGCAAAAGTCAAAAGTAAATCAAAAAGATTCTAATGCTACATATAATAATTTGTGCGGCTATGTAGTCTTG
>NW_027624799.1:0-7777 GCF_034508935.2 Berghia stephanieae | reverse complement strand
ATGTCATGTTGGGGTTATAAAATATTGTGACAAAAAATTAAGATTAAAGAAAAATGACACAAACACTGCAACTTGAAAAAATACGACAAAAACAACTGAAAGTTTACCATATCTGTTAAAGATTGGGCATTTAAATCTTATTAACGGTGAATGAATTCTTTAAGTGCTTGAGTGTATAATATAGGCTTGAAAAAAATTGGAAAGGACGCGATGAAAGGAGCAATGGTGATAAGAGTCACCATTGATGGTGAAAGAGGCAATGGTGATAAGAGTCACCATTGATGGTGAAAGAGGCAATTGTGATAAGAGTCACCATTGATGGTGACAGAGTCAATGGTGATAAGAGTCACCATTGATGGTGAAAGAGGCAATGGTGATAAGATTCACCATTGATGGTGAAAGAGGCAATGGTGATGAGAGTCACCATTGATGGTGAAAGAGGCAATGGTGATAAGAGTCACCATTGATGGTGAAAGAGGCAATGGTGATAAGAGTCACCATTGATGGTGAAAGTGGCAATGGTGATAAGAGTCACCAGTGATGGCTTGACTTGCTTGACTTGCTTGCCTTGCTTGTCTTGCTTGCCTTGCAAGGTGGCAGGGACGATAAAGCCACTTTAAATGATCATGGCATCTAAGAGTAATTTTCAGGGTCAGATCGGCAGAGATTGCACCAGCAGAGCTCAAGATGAAGAAAGTATTGTTGATATAAAAGTGATGGCAGGGATGTAGATGATGGAAGCAGCAGCAGTGACAATGATGGTGAAAATGGCAAGGCAGGTGACGTGATGATGGAAATCACTCCGGCAGGGCTATGGTGGTGAAGATGATGATGATGGGAGGCGATTCTGATGGCAATGGTTGTGTTGGGAGGTGATAGCTTTGGAAGGGATGATGGGAAGTAATGGTAGAGTCATAGGGGTTGTGATAGAAGAGACCATGATGTGAGGTTAGTGGTAATAAGTGAAAGCCATGGCTTGGCGAAAATGATAGAAGCAGGTTCAACAATAAAGATCCAGTAAATGGCACAGTTCCAAACCCAGGGTCAAGGTGACCCATCCAGAAAGAGTCAAACAAATCACATCCCTATCCCCGTCTTCAAGACAATTGTAAATCAACATTCTGCCCAAACACATTCGGGCTTCCTGTAGGCCTCCAGTCCGCCTACTGCACTTGGGTATGGACATGAAACACAAACAAATACACCCCCACCGGTAGAAGCACACTTATCTGTATTTCAAATCCATGCGAATGCCAACCACAATCATCTTGTCAACAAAGAACACGAATGTAACTCACCCGACCCTAACCAGTTGGAATCAACTTGAACCCAAGTCCAGAACCACACCACCACCTTCACTTTATCACTGAATCTACCTCCAGCATCCTCATCCTCCCCACAACTTCCACCCACCACCACCTTCCTCGACGAACACAATCTCTACATCACAATCACTACAACCCCACCAATACCACCATCATCACTTCCTCCACCATTACCTCCCTTCACAACCATTGCCATCATCATCACTTCCCATCATCATCCCTTCACCACCACAACCCTCCCATCATGATTTCCATCATCCCGTCACCCAACAATGCCACCTTCACCAACAATGTCACTATTGTTGCTCCATCATCTACATCCCCATCATCACCTCGCCACCAACAACTCCTCCAACATCTTGATCACTGCCATTACAATCCCCGGGGCCCTCCAATATAACCCATCCCATTACTCCGCTGAATACCACAATCATTCTCCATGACCTCACCATCCCTGCTGGCCACCGCCCCTACCGCCCACATATGGCCAATCTCGATTCCTGGAGCTTGATGACGTCAAATATCTGTAACAAAAAGTAACAGATCATAAAATGCAGGGGAAAAAAAATCAGTTCTTTGACTTCACATCTAGTTCAACTTTTGTTGATTCTTGTCTAATCCTGGGGCTTTCTATCTTTCAAGATTTTCAAGGTTTGCTTCAACTAAGTCGTTTGTAGTCTTAGTATATACAAACTATTTTGCGAGAGAACTTGTCTTAGGTTATACATACTATTTGGTGAAAGGCCTCGTCTTAGTATATACATATTTTGTGAGAGGCCTAGTCTTAGTATATACATATTTTGTGAGAGGCCTAGTCTCAGTATATACATAGTATTTTATAAAAGGCCTGTTCTTAGTATAATAAACATAATCTTTTGTGAGAGGCCTAGTCTTAGTATTATATACATACTATTTTGTGAGAGGCCTATTTAACACCTACAATATGACATTGATTGATATCATTCATGGTGCACAAAAAATATGATCAAAACACATATTGCACGCTATTATTTGCAATTACTGCCTCGATGAAAATATTTACCTCCTGTCTTAGTAGTAGTAGTAGTAGTAGTAGTCGTAGTAGTAGCCGTAGTAGTAGTCGTAGAAGTAGCCGTAGTAGTAGTAGTAGTAGTAGTAGTAGTAGTAGTAGTAGTAGTAGTAGTAGTAGTCGTGGTTGTAGTAATAGTGGTAGTGATGATAATATGGTGGTGGTTGGAGTAGTAGTGGTAGTGATGATGATTGGATGTGTGGTGAGTAGTAGTAGTTGTAGTGATGATGATGTGGTGGAGATAGTGTTGTAGTGTTGTGGTCGTGATGTTGGTTGTAGTACAAATGTTGTGATTGTGTGTATGTGGGGAGAGTAGTCGGGGAGTGATATAATGTAGTGGTTGTGTTGTAGTAGTAGTCAGTGGTAATGTGATATGGTGAGGGTAGTGTTGCGTAGTAGTGGTAGTGATGATGTGGTGGTGGTGGTTGTAGTAGTAGAGAGTGGTATGATGATGTGGTGGTTGTAGTAGTAGTGGTAGTGATGATGTGGTGATGGGTGGTTGTAGAAGTATGTGATAGTTAGGGCATGATGTTGCAGTGGTGGTTGTTGTGCGTAGTAGTAGTGTGTGACGATAATGTGTTGGTGGTAGTGGTAGTAGCATGTGTGAGTGGATGATGATGTGGTGGGGTTGGTGGTTGTAGTAGTATTGGTATGAATGATGATGTGGTGGTTGTGGTTGTAGTACAAATGATGTGATGATGATCTGGTGAGCTATTGTAGTACGTGGTGGTAGTGATATGATGTGGTGGTGGTGGTGGGTAGTACAAATGGTTAGTGAATGGAGTGTAGTGGTGGTGGTAGTAGTGCGTGGTAGTGATGTTTGGGTGGTGGTGAGTTGGTATATGGGGGGTGTAGTGTGTAGTAAGTGATGATGTGGTGATGTGTTGTAGTAGAGTGGTATGATGATGATGATGGTGGTGGCGGTTGTGAGTAGAGTGGTAATGATGATGTGGTGGTGTGTTGTAGTAGTAGATGAGTAGTTGAGTGATGATGATGATGGTGTGTGGTGGTTGAAGTGTGAGTGATAGGGTAGAATGATGTTGTTGTGCGAAGGGTAGTGGTTGTAGTAGTTAGTAGGTAATGAGATGTGGTGAGTTAGTAGTAGTAGTGGTAGTGATGATAGTGGTGGTAGGTAGTGTATAGTAGTAGAGACGCACTTAAATTGGTCAGGGTTCAGACATTATAGGATATAAGTGCGAGAGAATTCCCCACAAAAAAAATTAATGTACATAAACCTGCCAATACAATCAAGTCGAGTATGTGGAGGTGGTTAGTGAGGTAGTAGTGTGGTTGGTTAAGTAATAGTGGTGTGATGATGTTGGTGGTGGTTGTTAGTAGTAGTGGTAGTGAATGATGTGGTGGGTGGTGGTTGAGTAGTAAGTTGTAGTATGATGATGTGGTGGTTGGCATAGTGGGGTGTAGTGTTGTGTCGTGAGTTGGGTTTGTAGTAAATGAGTGATGATGATTGATAGTGGTGGGTTGTAGTTAGTAGTCGTGGAGTGATGATAATGTAGTGGTTGTGGTTGTAGTAGTAGTGGTAGGGTGAATGATGATGTGGTGATGTGGTGGTGTGCAGTAGTAGCTGGTATGATGATGTGGTGGTGAGGTGTATTAGTGTATGTAGAGTGGTAAGTGAGTGGTGGTTGTAGTAGTAGTTGGTAGTGATGATGTGGTGATGGGTGAGAAGTAGTGGTGAGTAAGGATATTGAGAGGGGGTTGTGTAGCAGTAGTAGTAGTTTGGTGACATAATGTGGTGGTGGTAGTCATAGTCACAATGGTAGTGATGATGATGTGGTGGGTGGTTGAGTAGTGTGAGTGTGAGGTGTGGGGTGGTTGTAGTACAAATGTATATTGATAGTGCTATGATAGTTGTAGCTGTAGACTGTGGTGGGGATTCTGTAGTACAATGCAGTATGGTACGGTGTAATCCGCATATCACACGTGGCTGTTTGAATATCAGCTACTGTACGTGCTACCACCACACGTCGATATATGAGTGTGTTCACGATCTGGCTACAACACCATATTATTTAGTACACACTACTACATGCATCATATTACTACCTTACTCTACAACTACCAGCCCCACACTATACCCACATTTACGAGCTTCTGTACTGCAACACTCCACACACATCTCACACTATACAAGAACCCCCATCCACCACATCATTTTACCACTTTACTGACTAACATCCGATATGTGGATATCATACCGACGATATACTTAACACCACATCATCATTATCACTACTACTACAACCATACCAACCAATCATCACTACCACTACTACTACAACCACCTCACATTATACCACTACTACTACAACCACCACCGCCGCCAAACATCATCACATCACTACTATTCAACCACCCCACCCATCATCATCACTGCAACTACCACTACTACAAACCACCACATCATCATTACCACTACTACTACAACCACCACCTCACATCATCACCACCGACATACTACTACACCACACATCATCATTATCATATACTACAACCACCACCACCGCATCATCACTACCACGACTACTACAACCACCACTACACCCACCATCACTACCATTTGTACTACAACCACCACCACCACATCATATCACCTACACCACTACTACAAGCACCACCATATCATCATCACTATCATTTGTACTACAACCACCACCACCACATCATCATCACTACCACTACTACTACAACCACCACCACCACCACATCATCATCACTACCATTGCTACTACGACTACCACCACCACATTATCGTCACCACAACTACTACTACTGCTACAACAACCACCACTGCAACATCATCCTTACTACCACTACTTCTACAACCACCATCACACATCATCACTACCACTACTACTACAACCACCACATCATCATTACCACTTCTACTACTACAACCACCACCACCACATCATCACTACCACTACTACTGCAACAACTACCATCACCATATCATCATTACCACTACTACGAACTACAACCACAACCACTACATTATCATCACTCCCACGACTACTACTACAACCACCACTATCACATCATCATCACTACCATTTGTACTACAACCAACATTCACGACACAACACTACAACCACTATGCCACCACCACATCATCATCACTACAACTACTACTTCAACCACCACCACCACATCATCATCACACCACTACTACTCCAACACCACCATATCTATCATCACTACCACTATTACTACAACCACAAAACACCACCTCATCCTCACTACCACCAGTATACTACAGGAAACTTTGGGATTGTATTTGGCAATGTTTTATGTATCATTCCAATTCCCCTTTCTCTTGTGTGCGGAAATTCCTCTTTCGGCATTGGTATTCCTATGAGTGGTGTCTGAAACTCCTGGGAGCCAAATTTAAAGTTGGCGTCTCTGATACTACTATTACTACTACTACTATACTACTACTACTACTACTACTACTACTACTACTACTACTACTACTACTACTACTACTGACTACTACTACTACTACTAAAATACGACTACCACTACTACTACTATACTACTTACTACTACTACTACAACTAATACTTCTACTTCTTCTACTAATTCTAACATCTAATACTACTACCACTATCACCACCACATCATCATCATCATCATCACCATCATCAACATCATCATCACTACTACTACCTTTCTACTACTACTACAACATCACCACCACTCATCACTGCTACTGCAAACGCCACCACGATATCATCATCATCATCATTACCACTGCTTCTACAGCTGTCATCACCACATCAACACTACTGCCACTACCACTACAACCACCATGTCATCATCACCACAAATTACTACTAAAACCACCATTATACATCATTACCACCACTGCAACAACACCACCACCAACATTATCGTTAATAAAACTTTGCTTACAACCACCACCACCACCACATCATCATCACTACCATCGTTACTACAATTAGCTCCTCCAGATCATTATCCTACAACTTTTACTACAACCACAACCACCACATCATCATTACTAATACCACCAGTACAACCACCTACATATCATCACCACACCACGACACTGCACATCACCACAACTACAACCACTACTACCAACACATTATCATCACTACCACTACTACCACAACCACAACCACCACATCATCATCACTGAAACCACAACTATCACATCATCAATACCAGTACGACTACAACCGTCACTGCCACATCAACCTTTCTACCACTACTACTACAACCACCACCGCCACTCATCCTGCTCTCTACAACCACCACCACCACCACATCATCATCACTACTGCTACAGCCACCACCATCAACACCACTTCCACTGCTATTACTACAACCACCGCCTCCACATCATTATCACTACTTCCAATACAACTACAATCACAAGCACATTATCATCATACCACTACTACTACTACTACTACAAATGCAGTCAACTCCACCTCATCATCACTACAACTACTACTACATGCACCAAAATTAATCTTCACTACAAATACAACCACTGCTACCACATCATCACATACATATACTCTACTTACTACTACTACTACTACTACTACTACTACTACTACTACTCTACTACTACTACTCTACTACTACTTACTACGGCTACTTCTACGACTACTATACGGCTACTACTACTACTACTATACTACTACTACTAAGACAGGAGGTAAATATTTTCATCGGAGGCAGTAATTGCAAATAATAGCGTGCAATATGTGTTTTGATCATATTTTTTGTGCACCATGAATGATATCAATCAATGTTCATATTGTAGGTGTTAATAGGCCTCTCACAAAATAGTATGTATATAATACTAAGACTAGGCCTCTCACAAAAGATTATGTTTATTATACTAAGAACAGGCCTTTTATAAAATACTATGTATATAATGAGACTAGGCCTCTCACAAAATATGTATATACTAAGACAGCCTCTCACAAAATATGTATATACTAAGACGAGGCCTTTCACCAAATAGTATGTATAACCTAAGACAAGTTCTCTCGCAAAATAGTTTGTATATACTAAGACTACAACGACTTTTTGAAGCAAACCTTGAAAATCTTGAAAGATAGAAAGCCCCAGGATTAGACAAGAATCAACAAAGTTGAAACTAGATTGAAGTCAAAGAACTGATTTTTTTCCCTGCATTTTATGATCTGTTACTTTTTGTTACAGATATTTGACGTCATCAAGCTCCAGGAATCGAGATTGGCCATTGTGGGCGGTAGGGGGGGGTTGGCCCGCAGGGGATGGTGAGGTCATGGAGAATGATTGGGTATTCGGCGGAGTAATGGGATGGGTTATATTGGAGGGCCCCGGGGTTGTAATGGCAGTGACAAGATGGGGGGTTGTTGGT
>NW_027624798.1:0-7781 GCF_034508935.2 Berghia stephanieae | reverse complement strand
GCGGCGGGACTGCAGATATAAAAAGCCCGCAGTGGGTAATACTTCCGCTTTCTATTTTTTTTCTTTTCAGCCGGGGCTGAGAAAAAAAAAAAGCCCGCATGGGAGAATACTTTCGCATTTTTCTTTTTTTTTTTTTGTTTCGAGACAGCTGCAGAAATTTTAAAAAGCCGCAAAAAGGGGAGAATACTTTGCATTTTTTTTTTTTTTTTTTTTGATTCAGACCGGGACTGCAAAATAAAAAAGTCCGCAGTGGGAGAGGCCTTTCGCATTTATCTTTTTTTTCGTTTCAGAGCCCCGGACGCAGAAATTTAAAGTCCGCAGTGGAGAATACTTTCGTTATCCTTCTTTTTTTTCGATTCAGAGGCGGACTGCAGATATAAAAAGTCCGCAGTGGGAATACTTCCGCAATTTTTTTTTTTTTTTTTGTTTCAGAGCGGGGACTGCAGAAAAAAAAAGTCGCGTGGGGAATACTTTCGCATTTTTTTCTTTTTTTTTTTTTTAGATTCAGAGCGCGGACGCAGAAAAATAAAAAGTCCGCAGTGTGAGAGTACTTTCACATTTTTTTCTTTTTTTTTTTTTTTCGTTTCAGAGCGCCGACAGCATAATATAAAGTCTGCAGTGGGAGATACTTTCGCATTTTTCTTTCTTTTTTTTGTTTCAGAGCGGGACTGCAGAAATATAAAGTTCGGAGTGGGAGAATAATTTCTCATATTTTGTTTTTTTATTCGATTCAGAGCGCGGACTGCAGAATAAAAAGTCGGCAGTTGGAGAATACTTTCGCATTTTTTCTTTTTTTTTTTTGCGATTGAGAGCGCGGACTGCAGAAATAAAAAGTCCGCATTGGGAGAATACTTTCGCTTTTTTTCTTTTTTTTTTTTTCGATTCAGAGCGCGGACTGCAGAAATGAAAAGTCCACAGTGGGAGAATACTTTCGCATTTTTTTTTCGTTTCAGAGCGCGGACTGCAGAAATATTTAGTCCGCAGTGGGAGAATACTTTCGCATTTTATCTTTTTTTTTTCGATTCAGAGCGCGGACATGAAAATATAAAAAGTCCGCAGTGGGAGATTACTTTCGCATTTTTCTTTTTTTTTTTTCGTTTCAGAGCGGGGACTGCAGAAATAAAAAGTCCGCAGTGGAGAATACTTTCGCATTTTCTTTCTTTTTTTTTCGATTGAGAGCGCCGGACTGCATAAAAAAAAAGTCCGCAGGGGGAGAATACTTTCGCATTTTTCTCTTTTTTTTTATGATTCAGAGCGCGGATTGCAGAAATATAAAGTCCGCACTGGAGAATACTTTCGCATTTTTTCTTTTTTTTTTCGATTTAGAGCGCGGACTGCAGAAATAAAAAGTCCGCAGTAGGAGAATACTTTCGCATTTTATCTTTTTTTTTTTTTGTTTCAGAGCGGGGACTGCAGAAATAAAAAGTCCGCAGTGGGAGAATACTTTCGCATTTTTTCTTTTTTTTTTTCGATTCAGAGCGCGGACTGCAGAAATAAAAAGTCCGCAGTGTGAAAATACTTTCCATTGTTTTCTTTTCTTTTTTTTCGATTAGAGCCCCGACAGCAAAAAAAAAAGTCGCAGTGGGGAGAATACTTTCGCATTTTCTTTTTTTTTTTTTGTTCAGAGCGGCGGACTGCGAAATAAAAGTCCGCATGGGAGAATACTTTCGCATTTTGTCTTTTTTTTTTCGATTCAGAGCGCGGACTGCGAAATAATAATCCGCAATGGGGAGATTTAATTTTTGATTTTTTTTTTTCATCAGAGCGCGGACGCAAATAAAAAGTCCAGTAGAGAATATTTTCGCTTTTTTTCTTTTTTTTTTTTGTTCAGAGCGGGACTGCAGAAAAAAAAGTCCGCAGTGGAGAAACCTTAACAAAAAAATTTGTTTCTTTTTTTTTTTCGATTCGCGCCGGAATCGAAAAAAAATCAAAAAAAAGGAAATATTTCCTTTTACCCTTTTTTTTTTGGGGTTTCAAGCGCGGATGCGAAATTTAAATCCAACAGTGGGGAAGAAAAAAAACTGGAATTTTTCCCCCTGTTTTTTTTCGACCCAAGCGGGGACAAAAATATAAAAAAAGGGTCCGCAGTGGGGGGAATAAAAAAATAAAGAAAAAATTTTATTTTTTTTTTTCTCAGCCGGGGAATCGAAAAAAAAAAGCCAAAAGGGAAATACTTTCCCTTTTTTCTTTTTTTTCCATTCAGGCCGGAAACAAAAAAAAAAGTAAGGAAAGTTTTCCCATTTACTTTTTTTTTTTGAGCCGCGGATAAAAAAAAAGGAAATTTTAAAAAGCCCAAAAGGGAGAATACTTTCGCATTTTTCTTTTTTTTTTTTTTACAGGCGGGACTGCAGAAAAAAAAGTCCGCAGTGGAGAAAAATTTCGCATTTTTTTTTTTTTTTGTTTCAGAGCGAGACTGCAGAAATAAAAAGCCCGGCAGGGGAGAATATTTCCGCATTTTTCTTTTTTTTTCGATTCAGAGCGCGGACTGCAAAATAAAAAGTCCGCAGTGGGAGTTTTTCTTTCGCATTTTATATTTTTTTTTTCGTTCAGACCGCGGACTGAGAAATAAAAGCCCGGGTGGGAGAATACTTTTTTTTTTTTTTTTTTTTGATTCAGAGGGGACTGCAAAAATTTAAAAGTCGCATTTGGGAGAATACTTTGGCATTTTTCTTTATTTTTTTCGTTTCAGAACCGGACTGCGAAATAAGCCCGCAGGGGAGAATACTTTCGCTTTTTTTTCTTTTTTTTTTTCCATTCAGAGCGCGGACTGCAATATAAAAAGTCCGCAGTGGGAATCTTCGCATTTATTTTTTTTTCGTTTCAGAGGGCGGACTGCAGAAAAAAAAAGTCCGCAGTGGGAGAATACTTTCGCATTTTTCTTTTTTTTTTTCGTTTCAGAGCCGGACTGAAAAATAAAAAGTCCGCAGGGGAGAATACTTTCGCATTTTTCTTTTTTTTTTTTGTTTCAGGAGCGCGGACTGCAAAAATAAAAAGTCCGAAAGGGGAGAATCTTTCGCATTTTTTTCTTTTTTTTTTTCGTTTCAGAGCGCGGACTGCAGAAATTTAAAGCCCGCAGTGGGAGAATACTTTCGATTTTCCCCTTTTTTTTTCGATTCAGAGCGGGGATGCAGATTATAAAAAGTCCGCAAGTGGGAGAATACTTCGCTTTTTTATCTTTTTTTTTTTTGTTTCAGAGCGGGGACTGCAGAAATAAAAAGCCCCGCAGTGGGAGAATACTTTCGCATTTTTTCTTTTTTTTTTGATTCAGAGCCCCGGACGCATAAAAAAAAGCCCGCATGTGAAAATACTTTCATTTCTTTTTTTTTTTTTTTTTTTATTCAGAGCGGACCAGAAAATAAAATTTCCGCAGTGGAGAATACCTTTCGCATTTTTTTTCTTTTTTTTTGTTCAGAAGCGCGGACTGCAGAAATAAATTTGGGAGTGGGAGAATATTTCTCATTATTTTTTTTTTTTTCCATTCAGAGCGCCGGACTGCAAAATAAAAAGTCGCAGTGGGAAAATTTTCGCATTTTTCTTTTTTTTTTTGTTCAGAGCGCGGACTGCAGAAATTAAAGTCCGCACGGGGAGAATACTTTCGCATTTTCTTTTTTTTTTCGTTTTAAGGCGGACTGCAGAAATAAAAATCCGCAATGGGGAATAATTTCGAATTTTTTTTTTGTTCAGAGCGGGACTGCAAAAAATAAAAAGTCCGCAGTGAGAATATTTCGCATTTTTTCTTTTTTTTTTTTATTCAGAGCGGCGGACTGCAATATAAAAAGTCCGGCAGTGGAAAAATTTCCTTCGCATATTTTTCTTTTTTTTTTCGTTCAGAGCGCGGACTGCAGAAATAAAAGTCGGAGTGGGGAAATATTTTTGCATTTTTTTTTTTTTTTTTTTGTTCAGAGCGCGGACTGCAGAAATAAAAAGCCCGGGAGTGGGAAATACTTTCCAAATTTTTTGTTTTTTTTTTTCGATTCAGAGCTGGACTGCAGAAATAAAAAGTCGCATTTGGGAATACTTTCGCTTTTTTTTTTTTTTTTGATTCAGAGGGGGAAATGCAGATAAAAAGTCCGCGGGAGAAAATTTCGATTTTTTTTTTTTTTTTTTCGATTCACGCGGGACTGCAGAAATTTTAAGTCCGCATGGGGAGAATACTTTCGCATTTTTTTCTTTTTTTTTTTTGTTTCAGAGGGCGGGCTGCAGAAATTAAAGTCCCAGTGGAAATACTTCCGCATTTTTTTTTTTCGTTTCAGGCCGCTGCAGAAAAAAAAGTCCGCAGTGGGAAAATTTATTTCGCATTTTTTTTTTTTTTTGATTCAGAGCGCGGACTGAAAATATAAAGTCGCAGTGGGAGAATACTTTGCATTTTATCTTTTTTTTTTTCGTTTCAGAGCCGACTGCAGAAATAAAAATTTCCGCAGTGGAGAATATTTTTCGTATTTTTTTTTTTTTTTTTTCGTTCAGAGCGCGGACTGCAAAAATTTTTAAAGTCCGAGTGGGAGAATACTTTGTTTTTTTCCCTTTTTTTTTTGTTCAGAGCGGGGAGAGAATAAAAAAGTCCGCAGGGGGAGAATACTTTGCATTTTTTTTTTTTTTTTTTTTTTTTTGTTTCAGAGCGGGACTGCAAAATAAAAAGTCCGCAGTTGAAAATACTTTCCATTGTTTTCTTTTTTTTTTTTCCGATTCAGAGCGCCGACGCATAAAAAAATTGCAGTGGAAAATATTTTGAAAATTTTTCTTTTTTTTTTGTTCAGGCGGGGACTGCAGAAAAAAAAGTCGCAGTGGGAGAAATTGCATTTTTTTTTTTTTTGTTAAGCGCGGACTGCAGAAATAAAAGTCCGCAGGGAGTCTTTCGCTTTTTTCTTTCTTTTTTTCCCCGTTTCAGAGCCCCGGACTGCAAAATAAAAGTCCGCAGTGGGGAATACTTTCGCATTTTTCTTTTTTTTTTTTGATTCAGAGCGGGATGCAAAAATATAAAGTCCGCGGGAGAAATTTTTTCGCTTTTTTTCCCTTTTTTTTCGTTTTCAAGCGCGGACTGCAAAAATAAAATCCGCATTGGGAGAATTTTTAATTTCCTTTTTTTTTTAAATTTCAGAGGCGGATTGCAGAAATAAAAGTCCACAGTGGAGAATCTTTCGATTTTCTTTTTTTTTTTGTTTCAGAGCGGGACTGCAGAAAAAAAAGTCCGCAGTGGAGAAAAATTCGCATTTTTTTTTTTTTTTTTTCGATTCAGAGCGCGGACTGAAAATATAAAAAGCCCGGCAGTGGGAGAAATACTTTCGCATTTTTCTTTTTTTTTTCGTTCAGAGCGCGGACTGCAGAATAAAGTCCCAGTGGGGAGAATACTTTCGCATTTTTCTTTTTTTTTTTGTTTCAGAGCGGGGACTGAAGAAATAAAAAGTCCGCATTTGGGGAGAATATTTTCGCATTTTTTTTTCTTTTTTTTCCCGTTAGACCGGACAGCAAAAAAAAAAGCCCGCAGGGGAGAATACTTTCGCATTTTTTCTTTTTTTTTTTTTTTAGAGCGCGGAAATGCAAAATAAAAGTCCGCAGTGGGAAAATTTCTTTCGCATTTTATTTTTTTTTTTTTCGTTTAGAGCGCGGACTCCCAGAAATTTAAAGTCCGCAGCTGGAGAATACTTTCGCAATTTTTCCTTTTTTTTCGTTTTAAGTGCGGACTGCAGATATAAAAAGCCGCAGTGGGAGAAAAATTTCCGCCATTTTATTTTTTTTTTTGTTTCAGACAGGGGACTCCCAGAAATAAAAAGTCCGCAGTGGGAGAATATTTCCCCATTTTTTTTTTTTTTTTTTGATTCAGAGGCGGACTGCAAAATATAAAGTCCGCAGTGGGAAAATTTCTTTGGCATTTTATCGTTTTTTTTTTTCGTTTCAGACCCGACTGAGAAATAAAAAGTCCGCGGTGGGAGAATATTTTCCCATTTTTTTTTTTTTTTTTTCATTCAGAGCGGACTGAAAAACATAAAAAGTCGCATTTGGAGAATCTTTCGCATTTTTCTTTTTTTTTTCGTTTCAAAACGCGGACTGCAGAAATTTAAAAGTCCGCAGGGGAGAATACTTTCGCATTTTTTCCTTTTTTTTTTCGTTTTAAAGGCGGACTGCAGAAAAAAAAGTCCGCAGTGGGAAATAATTCCGCAATTTATTTTTTTTTTTGTTTCAGACGGGACTGCAGAAAAAAAAAGTCCGCAGTGGGGAATATTTCGCATTTTTTTTTTTTTTTTTCGTTCAGAGCCAGGACTGCAAAATAAAAAGTCCCCCAGGGGAGAATTCTTTCGAAATTTTCTTTTTTTTTTTTTTGTTTCAGAGCGCGGACTGCAAATATAAAAGTCCGAGTGGGAGAAATCTTTGCATTTTTCTTTTTTTTTTTGTTTCCAGAGCGCGGACTGCAGAAATTTAAAAGTCCGGAGTGGAGAATACTTTCTATTTTTTTTTTTTTTCGATTCAGACCCGGACTGCAGAATAAAAAGCCCGCAGTGGGAGAATACTTTTGCAATTTTTTTTTTTTTGTTTCAGAGGGGGACTGCAGAAATAAAAAGTCCGCAGTGGGAGAATTTTTCGCATTTTTTTCTTTTTTTTTTTACGATTCAGAACGCGGACTGCAGAAATAAAAAGTCCGCAGGGGTGAGAAATTTTCCATTTTTTCTTTTTTTTTTTTTTTCGACGGGGACGCAAAAAAAAGTCCAGTGGGAGAAAAACTTTCGCATTTTTTCTTTTTTTTTTGTTTCAGAGCCCGACGCAAAAAAAATTTCGGAGTGGGAGAATAATTCCATTTTTTGTTTTTTTTTTTCATTCAGAGCGCGGACTGCAAACATAAAAAGTCCGCAGTGGGAGAATTCTTCGCTTTTTATCTTTTTTTTTTTCGTTTTAGAGCGCGGACTGCAGAAATTTAAAGTCCGCAGCTGGGAATACTTTCGAAATTTTTCCTTTTTTTTCGATTTAAAGTCGGACTGCAGAAAAACAAAGTCCGCAGTGGGAGAATACTTTCGCAATTTTTCTTTTTTTTTCGATTCAGAGCGCGGACTGCAGAATAAAAAGACCGCAGTGGGAGAATACTTCGCATTTTTGTCTTTTTTTTTTTCGATTCACAGCGGACTGCAGAAATAAAAAGTCCGCAGAGTGGAGAATACTTTCGCATTTTTTTTTTTTTTTTTTTGATTCAGAGTGCGGACTGCAGAAATATAAAGTCCAGTGGGAGAATACTTTCGCATTTTTCTTTTTTTTTTCGATTCAGAGCACGGACGCATGAAATAAAAGTCGCAGTGGGAGAATACTTTCGCATTTTTCTTTTTTTTTCATTCAGAGCGCGGACTGCAAATTTTAAAAAGTCCGCAGTGGAGAATTCTTTAAATTTTTCTTTTTTTTTTTTTTTTTAGACGCGGACTGAAAAATTTTTAAAATCCGAGGGGGAATTTTTCGATTTTTTTTTTTTTTTTCGTTTAAAAGGGCGGACTGCGATTAAAAGCCCGCGTGGGAAAAAATTCGCATTTATTTTTTTTTTGTTTCAGACGGGACTGCAGAAAAAAAAGTCCGCAGTGGGGAATTTTCGCTTTTTCTTTTTTTTTGATTCAGAGCGGGGATGCAAAAAAAAAAGCCCGGGTGGGGAGAATCTTTATTTTTTTTTTTTTTTTTGTTTCAGAGCCGGACTGCAGAAAAAAAAATTCGGAGGGGAGAATACTTTTGCTTTTTTCTTTTTTTTTTTTGTTAGAGCGGGACGCAAAAATTTAAAAGCCGAGTGGGAGAATCTTTTTTTTTTTTTTTTTTTT
>NW_027624797.1:0-2500 GCF_034508935.2 Berghia stephanieae | reverse complement strand
CCCCCCTCTCTCTCTCTTTTTCCCTCTCTCTCCCCCCCCTCTCTCTTGTCTTCACTCTCCCCCTCTTCCTTCTCTCTCTCTCTCCCCTCTTCTCTCTTTTATCATCTCCTCCCCAATTGCTACGGGTTACTTTCTCCGGCACAGGTTGGCAGGTACCCCTGTTCCATTGAGTAACGAGTTCAGTGTTACCGTTACAATTAAAATTCACATTTGGTCCTGCTGAAACCGTTACAAAGTCGATCTTTTCGAGACATAAAGAAAAACCCCCATCATCATTGTCATCATCATCACATCACGATGTCAGCGTGCGAATGTTGAAGGTTAAATATGAAATTTAAATTGGCAAGAGAAAGTTCTAGTCGACTCAAAAGAAAGCGTATTGAAAAATTACGTAAAAAAAAATTTTTTTAAGCGGTTGTAGGAGCAAAGGTTTTTATAATCAAAACTCAACATTCATAATGGTGAGAAAGTAAAGGGTCTTGCTTTTAATCGTATTTTTTTAGACTTCTGTTTAATTTTTCCCCCCCAATTATTTTTAAAACATATAAATTATTTCTACCGTTACTTAAAAAATCCTGTCTTATCAGGAAAGACGCGTATTTTAATTTTTTTTTTCTTTTAATGGCCATAAAATTCGTCCATCAGATATCGATCGTTGTGACTATAGATTTTTTCTGGCCAAAGTTTGAATACGTGTTTGTCCAAAAAAAGGCGGTTTACAGGTTAACCCCTGCCCTTACCTCTCTCCCCAAGAAACCCCAAAAGGGCGATTTGGGGAAAATCACATCTTCAAACTGCTCGACGTAGTTTGAAAAACCCCTTTCCTTACCCCTCTTTCTCTCTTCTCCCCCCCCCCCCCCCACTCTCTCTCTCTCTCTCTCTCTCTTCTCTCTCTCTCTCGAATAGATAAATAAATAAAATAAATGAGCTTTTTAAATTTAGCGCGATACCCCACTAAATGTGCTCAAAGCGCTTGATTTTATAACAGTACCTGGAGGTTATATCAATAGGTCAATTGTGATAGACAGACAGAGACTAGCAGATATGTCTATTCTTCCTTCAAACAACATCTAATAATTTGAGAAAGACCAATACCAAATAAGTGGAAAATGAATAGAAAACCTATAGGTGAAATAATTAACGATGAATATCGATCAGTTTACTTCATCTCTCCCAAAGGTAAAACTCAAAACAAAGCCTTCTCCTCTGACCGACTCTCGTCGTTGGAGGTTGGAGATAGTTGTGGGCATCACTTGACTTGATTGGAAAGCAACAACAAGGTTATTAAATTTGGTTCAAGGACAATTAATGGGCTGGAGAAGGATCGATCAAGGGTGACGTCACTCAACTCGTACTCTTTGTTATTATTTGTACACAGACTGTTAGTAGTGATGAGTTATCAGTAAATGGTGCCAATCGGGCTGTAAAATTTTACGCTACAGGTCACAACAAATTTGTGAGTGTTGGTATCTTAATTTGGCTGGCGGATTGTTGTGAGCATATTAAAAAGCATAGCATTAGAATCAATAAAACATAATACATAGGTTACTGCCCTTGCAATAATCTTAGGTCAGAAGGGGGGAAAAAAAAAGGGGGGGGGGGGGGGTAGAGAGGAGAGAGAGAGAGAGAGAGAGAAGAGGAGAGAAGAGAGGGAGAGAGAGGAGAGAGAGAGGAGAGAGAGAGAGAAGGGGGCCCGGGGGTTAGGGGTTACATAGTACCGACTAAAAACGGTTCGTCGAAATATTGAAAAAAGTTTTAAAAGAGGGGAAAACCATTCATAAAGTTATGGCAAAATTTTTTCATTTAGTAGTGATAATGGAGAAAGTCGGGGGTAGCTTTTTCGCTATAAAATAATAATTCTTCTATGTTTGAACCCAAATTTAAAATACCCAATATTAACACAATTTCGCGCGCGCGCGCGCACCCCACACACCAACACAACCCAAAAAAACCAATTGGAAAGAAATTAGCGATAAAGAAAGAGGGAAGGATAATGATGGGAAAAAGAGAGAGAAGAGAGGAAGAAGGGAGAGAGAGAGAAAGAAAGGAGAGAGAGAGAGGGGAAAGAAAGGGAGAGAGAGAGGAGAGAAAAAAGAAAGGGAGAAGAGAGAGAGAAAAAAGGGAGAGAGAGAAGAGAAAAGGAGGGGGAGAGAGAAGAAAGAAAAAGGAGAGGAGGAGAGAGAGGGGAGAAAGAGAAAGAGAAAGAAGAGAGAGAGAGAGAGAGAGAGATCTATAAGTGTCAATAAAAATTTCTACACATACACACATTCCAACCCTTGCTTTGGGTTTAACTATGATGAATGTTTTATACAACTGACTAGGAACAAAAATAATAAAGAGAAAAAAAATCAAAGAAAAAAAATGCCAGAGAAAAAATAAAAAAAAAAAAAAACAAAAAAGAAACAAGAACAAAAGGAAAACCCAAAGAAAAAAAGGGGAATAAAAAAGTGGTGGTGTTCGCTTGCAGGGACGCGCGCGGGTTCGAAAAAAGCGGTTTAAG
>NW_027624796.1:0-7792 GCF_034508935.2 Berghia stephanieae | reverse complement strand
TTTTTTTTTTTTTTTTTCTTTTTAAATTTTTTGCGATTTTTTCAAATTTCCGAGTTTTAAACGATAAAAAATCTTCAATTTTTGCTGAAAGGGTCGTTTTGAGATTTCGGTTTTTCCCCAAATGTTAAAAAATTTTAAATTTTGATTTTTTTTTTTTTCCTTTTTTTTAAAGGGAAATTTGCTTTTTTAAAAAAATTTTCCCGATTTTCAAATTGAAAAATTTCAATTTTTGCTTGAAAAAGTCGTTTTTGACTTTTTCGAGTTAATTTTTTTAAAAAAAAATTTTTGGATTTTTGAATTTTTTTTTTTTTTTTTTGGGGGGGAAATTTTTTAAATTTTTTCAAATTTCCGATTTTCGACAATCTGATGAAATCTTCGAATTTTTGCATGAAAGAGTCGATTTTGAGTCTTTCGAGTTCACAATGTGAAAAAATTAAATTGGAGTTTAGATTTTTGATTTTTTTCACGTTTTTTTTCGGTTAATTGACGATTTTTTCAAATTTCCGAGTTTTCACAATCTATGAAAATCTTCAAATTTTTTGCATGAAAAGCCCGTTTTGACATTTTTCGGTTCACAATGTTAAAAATAAAATTTGGAGTTTCCAGGAATTTTTTCATTTTTTTTTATTTTTGGTAAAATTTGACGATTTTTTCAAATTTCCGAGTTTTCACAATTGATGAAATCTTCATTTTTTGCATGAAAAGTCGATTTTGAGCTTTTTCAGAGTTTACAATTTTTAAAAATTAAAACTTTGGATTTTTGAATTTTTTTCACGTTTTTTTTTTGGTGTTTTTTTGGACGATTTTTTCAAATTTCCAAATTTTCGACAATCTGATGAAATCTTCAATTTTTTTGCTGAAAGAGTCCGATTTTGAACTTTTTTGGTTTCAAAATGTTAAAATATAATTTTGGAGTTTCCAGATTTTTGATTTTTTTCACGTTTTTTTTTTGGTGAATTTGACGATTTTTTCAAATTTCCGAGTTTTCGAAAATATGAAAATCTTTCGAATTTTGCTGAAAAGCCCGTTTTGAGCATCTTTCGAGTTTCACAATGTTAAAATTAAATTTTGGAGTTTCAGTTTTTTAATTTTTTCACGTTTTTTTTTTGGGAAAATTTTTTGACGATTTTTTCAAATTTCGAGTTTTCGAAAATTGAGAAAATCTTCGAATTTTGCATGAAAGAGTCGTTTTTTGAGCATCTTCAGAGTTTTACAATGTTAAAAATTAAATTTTGGATTTTAATTTTTCGATTTTTTTCAGTTTTTTTGGGAAATTTGACGATTTTTTCAAATTTCATGTTTTCGAAATCTGATGAAATCTTCAATTTTTGCTTGAAAAGTCGTTTTTTGAGCATTTTTCGAGTTTTACAATGTTAAAATTAATTAGGATTTGGATTTTTGATTTTTCCACTTTTTTTGGTAAAATTTTTGACGATTTTTTAAAATTCCCCGAATTTTCGACAATTGTTTGAAATTTCAAATTTTGCATGAAAGAGTCGTTTTTGAACGTCTTTCGAGTTTCAAATGTTGAAAAATAATAATTTAGGAGTTTACAGATTTTTGATTTTTTTTTCACGTTTTTTTTTCGGTTAAATTTTGGGACGATTTTTCAAATTTCCGAGTTTTCAACAGTATGACAAAATCATCGAATTTTTGCATTGAAAGAGTCCGTTTTGAGCATTTTTCGAGATTCAAATTTTAGAAAGTAAATTTTGGAGTTTCCAGATTTTCATTTTTTTCACGTTTTTTTTTTGAGGGGGGGGGGGGGGGGAATTGACGATTTTTAAAAATTTCCGAGTTTTCTTTTCCAAAATTTTTGCTTTTTTAAATTCCCAAATTTTAAAAAAACGGTTTTTTCATTTTTAAAAATTTTTGGGTTTTGGAAAAAAATAAAATTTGGGGGGTTTTTCAGATTTTGATTTTTTTTCCCGTTTTTTTTTCGGAAAATTGACGTTTTTTAAAATTTCCGATTTTTCACGTATGAAAAAAACATCGAATTTTGCTTGAAAGGTCCGTTTTGAGCATTTTCGAGATTCACAATGTTTAAAAGTAGAATTTGGAGTTTCCAGATTGTTAAATTTTTTAAGTTTTTTTTTTTTTTTGGGGGGGGGGGGGGGGAATTTTTTCGACGTTTTTAAAATTTTCCGAGTTTTCGAAAATTGATGAATCTTCAATTTTTGGCTTGAATAGTCGATTTTGAGCATTTCAGGTTTTACAATGATAAAAAATTAAAATTTTGGATTTTTGTTTTTTTTTACGTTTTTTAATTTTGGAAAATTTTTGACTTTTTTTTTTCTTTTTAAATTTTTCGACAATCTGATGAAATCTTAATTTTTGCATGAAGAGTCGTTTTGACTTTTTGGGGTTTTTTAATGTGAAAAATAATATTTAGGAGTTCAGATTTTTGATTTTTTTCACGTTTTTTTTCGGTTAAATTTGACGATTTTTTCAAATTTCCGAGTTTTCAAACAGTATGACAAATCATCGAATTTTTGCATGAAAGAGTCCGTTTTGAGCATCTTTCGAGATTCACAATGTTTAGAAAGTAGAATTTTGGAGTTTCAAGATTTTTCATTTTTTTCACGTTTTTTTTTTTTGAGGGGGGGGGGGGGAGGAATTTGACGATTTTTTCAAATTTCCGAGTTTTCGACAATCTGATGAAATCTTCAATTTTTGCTTGAAATAGTCGACTTTGAGCATTTCGAGTTTACAATGATCAAAAATTAAAATTTTGGATTTTGAATTTTTCATTTTCACGTTTTATGGTGAATTTTGACGATTTTTCAAATTTCCGAATTTTCGACAATCTGATGAA
The DNA here is from genome assembly GCF_034508935.2 of Berghia stephanieae. NCBI lineage: Eukaryota > Metazoa > Mollusca > Gastropoda > Nudibranchia > Aeolidiidae > Berghia > Berghia stephanieae. The sequence continues at coordinate 4,977 of NW_027624796.1, read as the reverse complement.
ATCTTCAAATTTTTGCATGAAAGGTCGATTTTGAACGTCTTTCGAGTTTCACAATGTTGAAAAATATAATTTAGGAGTTTCCAGATTTTTGATTTTTTTCACGTTTTTTTTCGGTAAATTTGACGATTTTTTCAAATTTCGAGTTTTCAGCAGTATGACAAAATCATCGAATTTTCATGAAAGAGTCCGTTTTGAGCATCTTTCAGATTCACAATGTTTAGAAAGTAGAATTTGGAGTTTCCAGATTTTTCATTTTTTAGTTTTTTTTTTTTGAGGGGGGGGGGGGAATTTTGACGATTTTTTCAAATTTCCGAGTTTTCGACATCTGATGAATCTTCAATTTTTGGCTTGAAATAGTCGACTTTGAGATCTTCAGAGTTTACAATGATAAAAATAAAATTTTGGATTTTGGAATTTCATTTTTCACGTTTTATGGTGAAATTTTGACGATTTTTTCAATTTCCGAATTTTCGACAATCTGATGAAATCTTCGAAGTTTTGATGAAAGATCGATTTTGAACGTCTTTCGGTTCAAATGTTGAAAAATATATTTAGGAGTTTTAGATTTTTGATTTTTTCACGTTTTTTTCGGTAAATTTGACGATTTTTTCAAATTTCCGAGTTTTCACAGTATGACAAAACATCGAATTTTGCATGAAAGAGTCCGTTTTAGCATCTTTCGAGTTCACAATGTTTAGAAAGTAGAATTTTGGAGTTTCCAGATTTTTCATTATTTTCACGTTTTTTTTTTTTGAGGGGGGGGGGGGGGAATTTGACGATTTTTTCAAATTTCGAGTTTTCGAAATTGATGAAATCTTCAATTTTTTGCTTGAATTAGTCGACTTTGAGCATCTTCAGAGTTTACAATGATTAAAAATTAAAATTTTGGATTTTTGAATTTTTCATTTTTCCACGTTTATGGTGAATTTTGACGATTTTTTCTAATTTCCGAATTTTCGACAATTGATGAAATCTTCGAAGTTTTGCATGAAAGAGTCGATTTTGAACGTCTTTCGAGTCTCACATGTTGAAAATGATAATTTAGGAGTACAGTTTTGATCTTTTCACGTTTTTTTTCGGTTATTTGCGATTTTTTTCAATTCCGAGTTTTCAGTATGAAAAAAATCAATTTGATGAAGAGTCCTTTTTTTGAGATCTTTGAGATTCAAATGTTTAAAAAGTCAGAATTTTAGGTGTTTGATTTTTCATTTTTTCAAGTTTTTTTCTTTTGGCGGGGGGGAGGGAATTTTTTCACTTTTTTCAAATTTCCGAGTTTTCGACAATCGATGAATCTTCAATTTTGCTTGAAATAGTCGACTTTTGAGCATCTTCAGAGTTTTACAATGATCAAAATTAAAATTTTGGATTTTTGAATTTTTCATTTTCCAGTTTTCAGTTGAAATTTGACGATTTTTTAATTTCCGAATTTTCGCAAAATCTGTGAATTCTTCAGAATTTTGCATAGAAAGAGTCGATTTTGAACTCTTTTTCAGTTTTTTCAAATTGTTGAAAAATTATAATTTGGAGTTTACAGATTTTTTGAATTTTTTTTGCAGTTTTTTTTTCAGTTAGTTGAAAAATTTGACGATTTTTTCAAATTTTCGAGTTTTTCACGTTTGAAAATTCATTGCGATTTTTCATGAAAGTTCCGTTTTGAGCATCTTTCGAGATTCATCAATTGTTTTAGGAAAGTGAATTTTGGAGTTTCAAGATTTTGTAAATTTTTTTCACGTTTTTTTTTTTTCGGGGTTTGGGGGGGGGGGGGGGGGAATTTTCGACGATTTTTTCAAATTTCGAGTTTTCGACAAATCTGATGAAATCTTCAATTTTTTGGCTTGAAATAGTCGACCTTTGAGCTTCTTCGAGTTTTCACAATGATATATTAAAATTTACAATTTTGGATTTTGGAAGTTTTTCGATTTTTCTACGTTTTATGGTGAAAATTTTGACGATTTTTTCAAATTTCGAATTTTCGACAATCTGATGGAAATCTTCGAAGTTTTGCATGAAAGAGTTGATTTTGATACGTCTTTTCGAGGTTTCACAAATTTGAAATTAAATCCAGTTTAGAGTTTGAATATTTTTTGATTTGATTTTCACGTTTTTTTTTCGGTTCAAATTTGAAGGATTTGATTTTTTTCATATTTTCCGAGTTTTTCACAGTTATGACAAAATCATCGGGAATTTTTGCATGAAAGAGTCTCGTTTTTGAGCACTTTTCGAGATTCACAATGTTTAGTGAAAAGTAGAATTTTGGAGTTTCAAGATTTTTCATTTTTTTTACGTTTTTTTTTTTTTGAGGGGGTTGGGTGGGGGGGAAATTTTGACGATTTTTTCAAATTTCCGAGTTTTTCGACAATCTGATGAAATCTTCAATTTTTTGCTTGATATAGATCGACTTTGAGTTCAATCTTCAGAGTTTTTACAATGATCAAAAATTATAATTTTGGATTTTTGAAATTTTCCCATTTTTCCTACGTTTTATGGTGAAATTTGACGATTTTTTTCAAATTTCCGATTTTGACAATCTGATGAAAATTTCAAATTTTGCATGTGAATGAGTTTCGATTTTGAAGTTCTTTTCGATGTTTAAAATGTTGAAAAATGATAATTTGAGTTTTCAGATTTTTTTGATTTTTTTCACGTTTTTTTTCGGTGAAATCTGACGATTTTTTTCAAATTTCAGAGTTTTCGCAGTTGACAAATTCATCGAATTTTTTTGCATGAAAGAGTCCGTTGTTTGAGCAAATTTCGAGTTTACAAATGTTTAAAAAAGTAAAATTTTTGAGTTTTCAGATTTTTCATTTTTTTCACGTTTTTTTTTTTTTTTTGGGGGGGGGGGGGGTTTTTTCGGGATTTTTTAAAATTCCGGGGTTTTCGACAATCTGATGAAATCTTAAATTTTTTTTGGGCTTGAAATAGTCGACTTTGAGCATTTTCGATTTTTACAAGATAAAAATAAAATTTTGGTTTTTTAAAAATTTTTCCCTTTTTTCCCTTTTTTAAATGGTAAAATTTTTGCATTTTTTAAATTTCCAATTTTCGACAATTGATGAAACTTCAAATTTTTGCATGAAGAGTGATTTTGAACGTCTTTCGGTCTCAAAATGTTGAAAAATGTAATTAGGGTTTAAGATTTTTGATTTTTTTTCACGTTTTTTTTGGGGTTTTAAATTTGACGATTTTTTCAAATTTCCGAGTTTTCAACATTTATGACAAAATCAAAAATTTTTTGCAGAAAGATCCGTTTTGAGCTCTTTCGAGATTCACAATGTTTAAAAAAGTAGTTTTTGGGGAATTTTCAGATTTTAAATTTTTTCACGTTTTTTTTTTTTGAGGGGGGGGGGGGGGGGGAATTTTTTGACGATTTTTTTAAAAATTTCCGAGTTTTCAAAAATTGATGAATCTTAAAATTTTTGTGAAATGTCGTTTTAAACTTTTTGGAGTTTAAAATGTTAAAAATAAAATTTTTTTGATTTTTGAATTTTTTTTTCACGTTTTTTTTGGTGAAATTTGACGATTTTTTAAAATTTTCGAGTTTTAAACAGTATGAAAAATCAGAATTTTTGCTGAAAGAGTCCGTTTTGAGCATCTTCGAGATTCACAATGTTTAGAAAGTAAAATTTAGGAGTTTCTAGATTTTTCAATTTTTTCACGTTTTTTTTCTTTTTGAGGGGGGGGGGGGGGGGTGAACTTTTTCGACGATTTTTTCAAATTTCCGAGGTTTTCGACAATTGATGAAATCTTCAATTTTTGGCTTGAAATAGTCGATTTTTGAGCATCTTCAGATTTACAATGATTAAAATTAAAATTTTGGATTTTTGAATTTTTCCACGTTTCATGGTGAATTTTGACGATTTTTTCAAATTTCCGAATTTTCGACATTGATGAAATTTCAATTTTGCATGAAAGAGTCGATTTGACGTCTTCGGGTTTCAAATGTTGGAAAATATAATTTAGGATTTTCGAATTTTTTTTTCACGTTTTTTTTGGTAAATTTGCGATTTTTTTCAAATTTCCGAGTTTTCAGCAGTATGACAAAAATCTTTGAATTTTTGCATGAAAAGAGTCCGTTTTGAGCATCTTTCGAGATTCACAATGTTTAGAAAGTAGAATTTTGGAGTTTCCAGTTTTTCATTTTTTTCACGTTTTTTTTTTTTGAGAGGGGGGGGGGGGGGGGAATTTGACGATTTTTTCAAATTTCGAGTTTTCGACAATCTGATGAAATCTTCAATTTTTTGCTTGAAATAGTCGAATTTGAGCATCTTCGAGTTTACAATGATTCAAAAATTTAAATTTTGGGATTTTTGGATTTTTCCATTTTTCTCGTTTTATGGTGAAATTTTGACGATTTTTTCAATTTCCGAATTTTCGACAATCTGATGAAATCTTCGAAGTTTTGCATGAAGAGTCGATTTTGAACGTCTTTCGAGTTTCACAATGTTGAAAATTATTTAGGGATTTACCAGATTTTTTTTTTCCCCCCGGGAATTTTAAATTAAATTTAAAATTTTTGATGAAAAGATCGATTTTAAAAAGTCTTTGGGCAAAATTTTAAAATAAAATTTGGGGGTTTTTTTTTGATTTTTTTTCCTTTTTTTTTTTTAATTTTTTTTAAAAAAATTTTTTTTTTTAAAAATACGTTTTTGAAAAGTTTTTTGGATTTTCAAAAATTTGTTTGAATAAAAAAAAAAAGGGTTTAGTTTTTTATTTTTTTTCATTTTTTTTTTTTTTGGGGGGGGGGGGGGTTTTTTGGGGGATTTTTTTTTCCGTTTTGCCTGAAAATTTTAAATTTTTTGGGCTTGGAAAATTTTGCCTTTGAGCCCAAAATTTTTAAAAATTAAAATTTTATTTTAAATTTTTTATTTTTTTTTTTTTATGTAAATTTTAAATTTTTTTTAAATTTCCGTTTTTTAAAATCTGAAAATTTTTCAAATTTTTGGGCAAAAAATTTTAAATTTAAATTTTAAAGTTCAA
>NW_027624795.1:0-7789 GCF_034508935.2 Berghia stephanieae | reverse complement strand
AATTGTTGGCGGGGCTTATTTTCAAAAAATTTATTCGAAGTGAGACACACACCAAGAATCCAAGGGAAGAAGAACCCCTTTTTAATTCAAATTTGTAAAAAGTTCAACTATTCTCGGTAAGGAAATTATTATTGGTTATTATTCTAGTGGAAGAGATTTTACTGTAAATTTAAAAGTTAACCTACCATTACTATTTTTATTTGTGATTTTTTTTTGTGTTATTTATGAATTTTGTAAGTTGAAATACTTTACAAAATTATCATAAGTTATTATCCTATAGTTAACTTTTGTTAGGCCTAGTATTTTTTCATGTATATTCAATTGTATTGGATGTGTTGTACCTCCGCCAACCCGCGGCCCACATATAATCACAATTATAAGTTAAAAAACCTTTAAATACAAGAACATCCTGTTAAATTTTTAGTAAGATAGCTCGATGTATTTGATGTTTGATAAAACAATAATAACCATTACCCAGGAGTTATGTTCTTTCCCTTTGGTCGGCAAAAAAAAAGCATTATGTGTGTCGTAAAGGACGCCCGGGGGAAAGATAAACAAATTTGCCAAAGCCTTTTTGTTTTAACTCTAATTGGGGGCCCTTCCCCAGTCGTGCCCAACCCCTCCCTAAAACCCCCTCCCTCTCGTCCTTTTTAAGCCCCCAATCCCTCCCTCCAGTTGCTTGCACGCAACCCCTGCCCCACCCCTTTGTTAGCCCAACCCCTGATTCAGTCTCCCCAAAACCCAAAAATTTCCTTTCCCAGCCTTTGCCCAACACACGGTAAAAGCAAAAAACCCCTGGAATAGGACCCAAACGTATTTGGATTTATTTTATCGAGAAGAAAGAAGAATTAAAGGACGGTAAGGAAAAAAAAATTTCCCGTGAAGTAGTCAGTCCCCTTTTAAAACGAAGAAAATCTTTATTTGCATTTTTTTTCCTTTGACTTTTAATGGGATACAAGAAAGCGTAAGGGGAAAAAAGTTGTGTGGGTGGGGGTGTTGTGTGTGGGTGTGTGCGGTAAAAAAATAGGAAAAGACCCGGCCCGACACACGCTGTGTGTTTTTTGTTATGATGGTTTTTGACGACCGGACGCGAAAAGATGGGGCGATTCATGAGGAAGCAAGAAGTAGGGGGCAGCATATTAGGAGGAATGTGTCCCCTTAACTTTTAAGTCTAATTTAAAATAAAAATATTTGTTTAGTGATGAAAAATCAGTGGGAGGTAAAAATTTTGGATTTATTTTTTTCATTTTAGAAAGAACTTTTGCTCCCTAAATTTTAATTTTATTGAAGAAAAATGGGGAAATTTTTTTTGAGTTATTTGATGAGGGGAAAAGGTTTGTCAACGATTTTTTTTCATGCGTGATTTCTTTATCTTTCGTCGCGTCTCTTTCAAAAATAAATTCTAGTAGACAACAAATTTTTAAAAAGAAGCGTAATAATTGGGGGTCGACCAATAGAAGCCGTGAAAGATCGAAAACGCTTTTTAAAATTTTTTCGAAAAAATGGTGGGGTAGATTAACCTCTAGTTTCAGATTATTTTTGGAGAGGGAGGGCTTCCTCTGGGCCCTGTCAAACTGTAGACATCCTTTTTGGGAAAACTTTAATTTATGTATGCGTCGCATTTTGTTTTCTCGGCACTCATGGCGCAGCCCCTTTGGTTTTTAATATATGTTAGCGTAACCCCAAACAGCAAAGTTCGTCCCCCATTCGTGCCCGTCGCAAACCCGGGGTAGCATGTACAACACACCGTTGATAGATGCTTGCCCTTTCCGGTTTCCCCCAGCGGGTAAGTTGGACAGGGAGAAAACCCCCCCGATGAAGGCACTTGCGTTTGGAGTCTCGACCCCAAAACCCATTCGCAGCACCCCGTGTTCCTTTACTGGTTCAAAGCCCGGCAATTTCAAAGGTTTGAGTTAGAGGAGGGTTTCGTCCCGCCCCCAAGGGGTTGAATTGTTTTAACGTTCCATCGTATGTGCAGCTTGTCCGTAGTGGGGGTTTGGAAAGGGTTGCGGGGCTTATTTTGGTCGAAAGGGGGGGACCATTAGCGCTTGGGGGTATCCCCCTTTTCCCCCTTGATCTTACCGCCGTTTCGTAAAGTTCCCTCCGGGTTTTCGGGGGGGGGCCCCGGGTGCTGCATTTCGGGCCATTTTTGGAGTTGTTGCAGGCTCCCGACCTATGTGCATCGATTTCGAAGTTTTCATCCCCTTCTCACGTTTTGTTTTACCCCACTGGAGGAAACCCCGGTGGAAAAGAAAGTGGTGCACTCTTTGAAAACCCCCCTGCTGGGTGGCGGGCGCGTTAGGACGGCCCCCTCGTTTAATGAACCGTCCAAAATTTTAAAGACAAACCCCAGAGAGAAGGGTCTGTAAGTGGTTTTTGGGGTTTCCGGGCTTGGAGGAATATTTGTCTTCCTTGTGGAGTTTTTTCCTTTTTCAAGGGTGGACATTTTTGCCGCCCGGTGGCCCGGGGCCATGCGTACCTTCGGGACAACAATTTCCCCGTGCTTTGCCCTTTTTTTACATGCATGGGGGGTTAAACCCCGGGGAGCCTTGGGAAAACCCTTTCCCAAAACCTGAATTTGGGACCGTTTGTAGGTTTTTAATGTTTTGGAATTGTTTGCCTCAATGGTGCGCCTTGCTAATTTTGGTCGGGTCCAAAATTTTTTTACCCGACGCCAAAACGTGGCGGTGGGTGTGTAGAGTCGAGACTTCAGGGTTTGCAAGCTTCCTCTTCCCGAGATGAAGTGCACGGTATTTTGGGGGGTTTTGGTATCTTTGTACAGCTTTCCGCTTGTGCCCAGAAGGGGTGTAGAATTTCGTTTGCCTCGGGGAAATAGAACTTTGAGCGCTTTAACCATAGCCCCTTAAAACTGGTTATATTCTTGGATTGGGGGGAATGAAGGGCACTGTCAATATAATATAGGAACTGAAATTTAGTCAGTTCCTGAAGTTCATCTGCAAAGGGGAGAGACTGCACCTTTGGTAAAATCACCCCCCTGGACAAGAAAAGGGTTTTTTTTGGTATGCGGAAATCCCGAGGGGCTGTTTTTTCCGCGCGGTTTAGGGGGTGGGGTTTGGGTATATTTTATGGCGGGACCCTGAAGGTCCCCGGCTGTGGATCGTAAAATAGGTGTAATCATTTAAGTATCCTGGCGGAGTTTTTTTGTGTTGCAGTTCCCCGGGAGCCCCCTTTGTGTGGTGGTTTAAAAATTCCCCCAAGAAAGGAAGGATGGTGACACGTTACGGTGGTGTTTAGTCCAAGTAAATAATGCAAAAGGTCACTACTTCCCGGAAATTTGGTTCCCCCTTTTCGGTTAAGCTTCTACTCTTAGACATTTCCCCGATGGCTTTTGCGTAACGTAACCCCCCTTTGAGCTCGAAATGTCTCGCGTGGACCATATAGCTGGGGTTGGAGATTTGGGGCCCGAAAAAAAGTGGGTCCCTTTAAAGGAAAATGTTTCGTTTGAGGGCGTAGTTTGACAAAACTATTTTTTGTCTATTCTTGACTCTCGATTTTTTGGGGGAAATATAAAGCGTCGGGTGCTACCCCCGACACGCATTTTTGTTGGAGGCGGGAACAAAAGGTGTGGAGGGCGTTTCTTTCTTTCGAAGTCCCGCGCCCCTGGCGAACGAAGGGATTATTGGTGGGGGGAGTTGAATTGAGTGCTTATTGGAAAATTTATAAGTATGTAGTGTGGCGTCGGGATAGGGGTTTTCGGGCCCGGGTTGGAAAATTTAGTCAACCCCCCGGGGGCGGCCCGTGGTCGTACCGGGATGGTCTGTGCGACAAAGGGATTTAAACTTTCCCCTCCGTGGGTTTAAACCCCCCCACCAGGCAAAGGGAAAAATCAGGGGGGGTACTCATGGCTAAATCGCCCAAAAAACGATTTATGTTCCCCCATAACCCCTGTTTAAAAATTTGTTATCGTGAGTTTTGATCAAGAACGATTGGCTATTGAGCATTTCATGCCAGGGCTGTTTTGTTTTTTTAAAGGGGGTTTTGCGGCGTTGCAACCTTTAAAGGTCTATCGCGCCAGAAAAAAGGAAAGAAAAAGGTTATAAAAGATTGAATAAATTCAACCCTAAAAAAAGGGTGGAAAAAAGGGGTTTTGGTTCAAATGGGAAAACATGTAATTCAAGAGCACACATAAAGTTTTAGTTTAAGATCCCCAAAGGGTTTCCCCCCCAGACACAGCAAGATTCTGTGTTTTAAGGTTTTTACGGGCTATTAAAAACATTAAGGTTTCGGAGTAAAAAGGAAAGGGAAATGGGATGAAAAAAAGTTGTAGTTTTTAATTAAAATCCCCCAAGAAAAGGTAAGCAAAGGGGGAAATTTTGGGTTCAAATGGGAAAAACAGGTGTAGTTTCCCAAGAGCACATTCAAAAGTCTTAGTTTGAGCCCTAAAATTTATCAGAACAGGGGCCCCCCAATAAGAGGAAAAAACTAAAATGTTTACCAAATATATATAATATATGTAAACAAACATAATAAGTGTATAAAAAAAAGTTTTTAAAGGGGGGGGGGGAAAATAAATTTCCAAAATAATTTTTCGCGGGGGCCAGGAAAAAAAAAGTAATTTTTCCCAAGAAAAAAGAAGAAAGAAAAGTTGGAAAACAGTTGGGGGATAAAAAAAGCGAAAAGATTACCCTCCCCATAGGGAGGTCAGGAACCTCCCCGGATGCCGGATAATAAAGATTAAGTCAATCGAAAAAGGGAAAAGATGAGAAAGGAAAATTGAAAAAAGGCAGGGAAAAGAGAAGACACAGCAAGTGCCCTTCTATCCCCAGGGGGAGGTAAAAGACTTTAGCCCAGCAAAAGGGGGGAAAAAGGGAAGGAAAGGAGGGTTATTTCAGTTCAAAGAAAAAAAAAAAAGGTTCCCGTCAAAAGGGTGCAAAAAAAATCAATATAAATAAAAAATGCCCAAACAAAGCAAAATTCAAAGTATTTTTTTCATAAATTTGTAATTTAAAAAAAGAAAAATGAAAAAAGAAGGGTTTAAAAAGCAAAAGGGAAAAAAAAAAAGCTTTCACGAAAATTGTTATTTTTTTTTAAAGGGTTGAACACTTAAGGTCATATGGAGGTGAAAAGAAAAAAGAAAGTAAAAGGAAAAAAATTTTAAATTTCAATTAAAGCACCAGAAATGTAAAAAAGGGAATTGTTAAATAGAAAAAGATTAGATCAAGAGAAAACTATCAAAGTAAAGTTTGAGATCACCAAAAAATCTCACCCGCACAAACAAGGTCCCCCAAAAGGAAGTCAAAGTTTACAAATTATAAATATACGAAATAAACAAAAAAGTGTTTACGAGAATGGGTTACAAGAAAAAAGACTATATCTCCCAAAAAAAATATCATTTTGGTTTCCCCCCCACCCAATTAAGCTCATCAAAAAAAAGTGGGTTGGGAAAAAGAAAAGGGGATAGAGGAACCCGTAAGTATCCCCGCCAATAGGTTGGGGGAGGCTAAAATTAGAAATGAAAATTCCCAAAAAAAAATTGTTTGTTTTTGTTTTTTGTTTTTAGGGTTTTTACGGCTTTGCAAAAATTTAAGTTTGTTTTTAAGGGTTTTTCGGCGTTGACCAAATTAAAGGGTTATAGGGGCAGTAAAAAGGAAGAAAATGGGGTTGTTTTGTTTGTTTTTGGGTTTTAGGCGTTGCAAACATTAAGGGTTTTATCGGAGTAAAAAAAAGAAAATGGGTAGTTTAAAAAATTCTAGAAATTTGGGAATTAAAACACCAAGAAAAAAATAAGACATGGGGAAATGGGAAAAAATGGGGTAGATGTAGTTTAAGAGATAACCCCAATGTACTTGTTTTAGATCACAAAAGTCTCCCGAAAAAGCCAAAAACCAAAAAAGAGGAAAACATCAAATGTTACATTCTAAATTTAAAAAAAAACAAAAAATATAACAAACAGAGAGATGATTTTAAAGGAAAAAAAAAAATCTCTCCCAAAAAAAAAATATGCTTGAGTTTTTTCCGTGGGTCAGCCGGGGCCCGAAAAAAAAAAACAAATTTTCCCTTCCCGACAAAAAAGAAAGCAAGTTGGAAAACGTTAGGAGATAGAAGACACGCAAATCTCCTGCCCTTGGGAGGTGGAACCACAGGAAAACGGGTGTAAAAAATTTAGATTTTAAAAATTTAAAAACAAAAAAGGTAAGACAAAGGGGAAGGTTCAAAAAGGGAAAGATGTAGATTCCAGGCCCCGTCAAACTATTTTTGAATGTGTTATCGAACAGAAAGGGCCAACAGGGAGTACATCAAATGTTTACCCCCAAAATTAAAATAATGTGTAAATAAACTAAAACAATGCATAACAAAAGGAGATGATTTCAAAGGAAAAAAAATTAATTTTTAAAAATATAATATAATTGATGTTTCCCCTTAGCCAAGGACTTGACAAAGGTCAGGACAAAACAAACAATTCATTCCCAAAACAAAAACAGAAGCAAATTTGGGAAAAAAAGAAAGAGGGGGTAAAAGACCGCAAATACCCCCCCGTATGGGAGGTAGGAAACCCCCAACAATTGTAAACCCGTGGTGTAATGCTGTATAAAATTTGTAAACGAACAAAGAATGTAATTACAAAATAAACCCTGAAAGATATTTTAAGAAAAAAGGTTTTGAAAAGCTAATGGCCCTTAAAAAAAACAATTTATATTTCAAATTGCAAAACTTTTAATAAATTTTTTCGTCACTCAACATCGAAATTTTTCCGAATCTTTGACAGCTTAAGTTTAGTATTTCAATTTACATTTGTTTGTAAAAAATTTATAACTTTTTGTAGCGTGTGAAGAAAATGGGAATTTTCAAAATTCAGATTTTCATTAAAAAACAACGAAATAAGTCGCAATTTTTTTTGTTAAGGTTTTTATGCACTTTTCAACACATTTTGTGGGTCAAAGTTTGGTATTTCAGCGCCCGTATAAAAGAAAAAATTTGGGGGGGCAAAAAGTTTAAAAATGACAATTAAAAAAAAAGAAGGTAGAAAAGGGATTGGTTAAATAGGAAAAGAGTAGCCAGGCCCTTTTCAAAATATTTTTTGAGTCATAAAAAAAAATCCCAAAAGCAAAAGGGTTCCCCCTTAGGGAAAAATCAAAAGTTTTAAAAAAAAAATAAAAATTAAATAAAGAAAATAAAATTTTTAACGAGAGAGATTTACAAGAAAAAAAAATCTTTAAAACTAATTTAAAATTTTTATGTTTCCCCCCAGCAGGGAGGCCCGGAGGGGACAAAAACCCGTAAATTAATCCGCAAGCGAAAACAAGTGGGAAAAAAATAAGGGGGAAAGAAATTTTTTTTTTTAAAAGAGTTTTTATGAGCAATACCACAGACACAGAAAAACTCCCCCCCATATGATAGTTCGTGTTGTTCAATGGAGATCAAAAGATTTTAAAAAAAGGACAAGTTGCCAAAAAACGAAAATAGGCAAATTTGAAATAGGAAATAGCCCCCCGTGTTGTATTAAAGAAATTTTAAAATTTTTTTTTATAGAATAAAATGTATCCCCTTTTAAATTATATAACCCCCCCGATAATATATTGAACCCCATAGAAGTCCCGGCAAAAATGAAAATGTTAAAAACCCTTAAAAAAAAATGGTAAATAGAGAAAATGATAAGAATAAATCTTTTCCTTTTTTTGGGCGAAAAACCTTGACTTGGAATGCAAAATGGCAAATGAGTAAATCTTTAAAAAGGGGTTTTCATAAATTTTAAAAATGTAAGAAAAATTATTACAATACCCAGCCATAATTGGAAAACATATTTTAGAAGTCGTTAATAGTTTAACGT
>NW_027624794.1:0-7789 GCF_034508935.2 Berghia stephanieae | reverse complement strand
AGCAAAAGGTCGAATCTTCGCGAAAAACGATGCGATAGTAAAGGGGAAAACCCACCGAAAATAGATGATGGATAGACAGATAGATGGTAGATAACGAAAAGGGGAGGGAAAAGGGAGAGAGAGAAGAAGAAAAAAAAAAAAAAATTAAAAAAAAATAAAAAATAAATAAAAAAATAAAAAAAAAAAAAAAAAAAAAGGGGGGGGGGGTTGGTTTGGGGCGACCCGGTAGAGAGGGGGATTAGAGAGAGGAAAGGGGGGGGGGGGGTGGGAAAAGGAGAAAAGAGAGGGGGGGGACAAAAGAAAAAACCAAAGAGAGAGAGAAAAGCGAGAGAGAGAGAAAAGAGGAGAGAGAGAGAAGAAGAAGGAGAGAGAAAAGTGGGGGGGGAGGGGCGGTGAGAGGGGAGGGCGGTTAAACAGCCCCAAATGATAGCTGGGTCATATGTATTTAATGGGAAAAAGTGATGATTGGAACAATGAGGGGAAAAGCTAGAAGGTAGATGACTAGAATCGGTGGATAATCAGAAAGATATATAATAATATATAATAGTAGATAGATGATGATAGATAGATAATAGATAATAGATAGATGATAGATAGATGATGGGATGTGATAGGTAGGTGGGGTGGGTGAGTTGTACTTTTAGTAAAATGAACGTTAGTATAGTTTTTAGTGGTTTTAGTAGTAGTAGTAGTAGTAATAGTAGTATTAGTATTTAGTACAGCAGCAGTGAGTAAGTATTAGTAGTAGTAGTAGTAGTAGTAGTAGTAGAAAATGTAGTGTAGCAGTAGTAGTATGTAGTAGAGTAGTAGTGTATTAGTAGTGTGTAGAAGGTAGGTAGTAGTAGTAGTAGTAGTAGAGTATAGTATAGAGTGTAGTAGTACAGCGTAGCTGAAGTGGCAGAAGTGAGAGCAGAGTGGTGATGAATATGGGTGACGTTGACATCTGTGGTGGTCAACCCGGGTTGAGCCCGCGTGGATCACGTTCCAAAAAACTGTCAGGTGAGTTTTCCCTACCGACGGGGGGAAGGTCCGAATGGAAAAAAAAACTGAGACACACCCCCCCGCACACCTGTACATCGCAGTGGTTGGGGCAGTTTTAAAAGTGTCTGGGGCCACTGGTGTCTACAGTTCGAATTCCGCAATGGCACGAATTGTCACCCACCCTTTTTTCCCCCCTCCCCAACGAACCAATCCCACAGGGGAGCCGAAAATGCATAGCCGATTACGGTCCGGCAAGTAAACGGCCGCCTGAGCCCCCAAATTTTGTTGGAAAGCTGACTCTGTCATCTCCCACAGGTGCCCACAAGTCTTGTGGGGGGCGCAAACCCAATCTGGCTTGGGGCCCCCCCCCATCCCTGGAGGGGTCCAGGGGCTTTGACAAGGAGACCTCAGGTTACGATCCCGTCGATATCTACCAAGGGGGGTTTTGGGGAAAATTTTGGGGTGCCTTTCGCCCCCCCTGGGGGATCCCATAGTTCTGCAATGGATTTTCCTCACTTGTCGGCAAGGGGGGTTGAGCGTGAGGCTAAAAGGACGCTGTTCTCCTGTTCCCTGGCATTGCGGGCCTCATTGTGCTTTCCCTCGACCGACTGGCTTTCCCCAGCCTTAAGAAAAAACCCTTTGGTATTCCCGTGCCCAAAAAAATCGAGCATCGATCACGTGAACGAAAAATTCATCATCTTCCGACAGAGTCTCCGAAAGGGGAGATTGACGAAGGGATGGAGTTTGCACTCACCGGATGGTGACGATGAGCGGGTAGTGTGACGTCCTTTTCCCTTGTAGTGTACAGTGGCCCCTTTACTCCCTGGGTAAATACAGCCTTGATGTCCAAAAAGTTCACCTAGAGGTTGAAATTAATTTTGTACTTAATGGACGGGGGGAAGGGATTTCCAACGCTGGATAAAACCCTTTCAACTGGTTGGGGGTCAATACGAAAGCCGAAAAGTGTCAATTACCTTTTGAACGCTCGGGGGAGGTCCACTGTAGATGGAAGAAGGTTTCCTCAAGGAACCCATAAAAGGGGTTTTAGCATATGAGGGACCCACTTGGTGCCCATCGCAACACCTGAGACTGATGGAAAAAAATAATCTTGAATCAAAAGTTTTGAGTGTGAGCAAAAAGTTCGGTGAGCCTCACAATGCTTTTTGTGGAAAACCCGGTAATGGATACGGTCGCCGAAATGCTGATGGCACGCAGTCCCAGGGTGCGGAAGGGATTTTTTTACAGTCCCTTCACTCCGGTGAAAATCAGCCGTGGCGTTCATCCGGGAAATCGAATTTCCAATGCCCCCGGCGGGGGTTAGTGCCTGATATACGATGGCAGGGGGGGGAACTATGTTGAAATCCGCATCGAGGAACTTGATCCCTTTCTTGGGGGGCACAAAAATACCCGACAAAATGGGCCTTCAGGGGGGTTGTCAGACACTTCCCTGATCTTGTGTATCTTGGGGAGCTGTAAAAAAGGGATTCCCCTGGTCGGGGGGGTCGTTTTTAAAGGACCTTGCTCTCCCAGGTAATTTCCCTGCGAACCAAAGACTGGTTTGTCTGGTGATCTAGGTTGTTAGCAAGTGTTGGGTCCGAAGTCATTTTTCAAAAATACTGGTCACTCAATGCCTGGGGCCCTCACCCTATAAGTCAGCTCCCAAAAAACAAGGCCCCCCTTTTATCAGCCGCTTTGATCACTATATCACGACGGGGGATCAAAGTGATCTTACCCCAGCCCATTCAAGACGGGTGAGGTTAGACCTCTTGATAGGGTGGGTCGCAGTGCCTTTGGTTCTAAAACAAGTTGGATAAACCCGGTCAAGTGAGGGGACTTGCCAAGGCTGGGGGGGGCCCCCGGGTTTTTTTAGGGGGTCTTGAAAAAAGGGGCCGGCCCGGATCCCCTTTTCAAGGGGCGCGGGGGGTCTAGTCAGGGGTCACGTTGATCATTTTTTGAAGTGATACTTCAAGGTAAAAATACGCTGAAGCGAGTAAAAACCGACTCAATGCGGGATGGTCGGGGACGTTTTTCGCCGGGGAAAAATTGAGACCTTTCCTTAAAGCCCGTTCCCCCGCACTGCTCAACGGGGATGGTCGGGGGGGGGGGGGGGGGACAGAAACCACACCGGTGGTTGTTGGGGTTTCCCTATTGGGGGGGATAGCTTACATTGTCCATCACGTGGGGGGTTCGGGGGGGTGGGGAAAAATTTTTTCGTTCCAGATCCCCCCCCCCCGGTGTTGGAGGGACTCCCAAACCCCAAGGGTGTGTTGGGTTGGGGGTGCCATTAAGAGCAGTGGGGCCAGAGGGAAGGTTTAAGGGGGTAAATCCCCATGGGAGTTTGCCAAAAGGGAGAAGGGGGTTTTGTCAAGATGTTAATTCTGTTGGAAAAGGCACTATTTTGGGTTTTTGACATTTTTTAAGCATCAGGAAATGTTGATTACAAAAAATTAGAATCCCAAATTTACTTTAAAAGGATGATTTGAAAAGTCGATGCCCAAGCATGTGGAGGTTGTCGATGGTGTTTTTAATTTGGAATCTGTTTGCGAAGGTTTTTGTAGTAATCTAAGTCGTTGCATAACACTTGGATTCTAACTCCAGAAACTGGAGAATGGGATGAGGTTAGAGAGCCCCAAAGAAGGGGGAAATGTGAAACGAACCTTTAGGGGCCGTGCGTTTCCCAAAGGGAGTTTCAATAAGAAATTCAAGGGGCTAGCTCGATTTTTTTTTAGAGGGTGGCGTGGGCGAGAGTGTACCTATTGAGATGGTGGATAGGGGGAAGAGGAAAGAAACGACGAAGTCCCCTAAGGAAGAGCGCAAGAGTTTTTTTGGGGGATGTATTAGGGATGGGTGAAAAAAAAAGGGGAAAAAGGGGGAAAAGGCTAAAAAAGGATGAGTAAGGGAATCAAAAAGTAAGGAAATGGGGAGGGGAGTGAAGAAGAAAAGGAAGGGGGGGGTTTTACTGAGGGTGGGCAAGAGAGAGGTAGTTTTGAAAACGTGGGTTTTGGGAAAAATAAGCTGGGGTGTAAAAAAATGGAAGGGGGGGGGGGGGGGGGGGGGTTTAGTGTGCTAAAAAATGTAGACTGGTAGGGGGAAGGTGAAATAATTATAAATTGAGAGTAATGAAAAGGGGTGAAGTGAATGTTGGATAAAAATAAAAAGTAAACTGAAAAGTATATTTTAAAAATGCAAAAATATCAGTACAAATAAAACAAAATAAACACTTCCTACTAAAGTACTAGGGAAAAACTGATGGGGACGGTCCAAAAACCGGGATGGCAGCAGAAGTATAATTAAGTGAATCAAACCAAAAAACTAAATGAAACAAAAAGGAAAAGTAGGAAAAACGGGGAAAAGGCTGCCCGAAGCCGGTGCGAAAATACTAACGAAAGAGTGAAAATGGAAAAGGGTTCGTATGGGAACAAAACAGACAAGGGACGTTTTGGGGACAAACCCTTCGCAGCACAACAATCACAAAAAAACGGGAAAACAAATAAAATAAGAAAAATAACTTGAGTCTGTATCCATGGTGGTTGCAGTATGAATGAATGTTTTGCGTGGCGTGGGTAGAGGGGAGGGTTTCCCCCGGGGGGCTGATCTAAAAGAAAGCAAAGGGACTCAGGGAACAAACTTTTCCAACTGTAAGGGGAAAATAAAAGAATACGGGTAGTAGGTAGTAGTAGTAGTAGTATAGTGTAGTAGTAGTAGTAGTAGTTAGTAAATAGTAGTATTTGAAGTAGTAAAAAGTAGCAGTAAATTAGTGGGGAAAAGAGTATGTAGTAGGAGAGTTGTAGTAGTAGTAGTGGAGTGTATTTAGTAGCGGGAGTAGTAGTAGTATTGTATATAGAACCTGTGTGGATTAGTGGGGGCGGTGGGGGGGGCGGGGGGGAAAGGGTCACGGCCCGGGGGGGGGGGGGGGGGGTTGTTGGGGGAAGCGAAGTCGAATCTTCGCGAAAAGGGAAGATGCATGTAAAAGGGGGGAAACACGAAAATAGTAGATGGTAGAAGATGATAGGTAGTTAGACAGAAAAGAGGGAGGAAAAGGGGAGAGAAGGAGAGAGAGAGAGGAGAAGGAAAAAAAAAAAAAAAAAAAAATTTTTAAAAAAAAAATAAATAAATAAAATAAATTAAAAAAAAAAAAAAAAAAAAAAAGGGGGGGGGGGGGGGGGGGTTGGGTTTTAGGCGAACCCCCGGGGAAAATAGGAGGGGGAGTTAGAGAAAGAGGAAGGGGGGGGGGGGGGGGAAAAAAGGGGGGAAAAAAAAGAGAGAAGGGGGGGGGGCAAAGAAAACACAAAGAGAGAGAGAGAGGGGGAAGAGAGAGAGGGAAGGAGGGGGAAAAAAGAAGGAGAGGGAGAGGGGGAAAAGAGGAGAGAGAAATGGGGAGGGGGGGGTGGGGGGAGGGCGAGAAAACAAAAACCGAGTGATAGCTGGGGGGGGGGAAAAAGGGGATAAATAAAAAAAGGGGGTTAAAAAAAGTGTGGGGTGATTGGACAAATGAGAGATAGAGGAAGGTAGATGACTAATGATCGGGGATATTCAGTAAATTTTTTGATAGTTTATATAGATAGATAAATTTTTAATAGATAGAGAAGATGATGATGATAGATGATAGGGATAGATATAGGTTAGGAGGTGGGGAGAGTTTACTTTTGTAAAACAGTAGTAGTAGTAGAAGTAGTGGAAATAGTGTGTAGTAGTAATGAGTAGTGTAGTAGTAGAGCAGCAGCAGCAGTAGTAGTAGTAGAGTATAGTAGTAGTAGTGATGTATATTAGAGCAGTAGTAGTAATTGTATAGTAGTAGTAGTATAGTAGTATTTAAAGTATTATAGTAGTAGTAAATAGTAGAGTAGTATAAATAATATAGTATTGTATAGAGCAGCAGTAGTGAAGTGCAGAAGTGAGACACAGTGGGTGATGAAAATGGGGCGTTCATCTAGTGGTGGAATCCTGGTGTTGAGTCCGCGTGGAGTCAGCGTTCCCAACAAACTGATCAGGTGGTTTCCCTACGCGACGGGCGGAAGGTCCCAATGGGAAAAAAAAAGAGAAAACCCCACACGACACACTGTACATCGCAGTGGTCTGGGGAGGGATTGAAGTGTCTGGCCCCCGCTGTGTCTGCACAGTTTTAGATGACCCAATGCCCGAATCGTCCCCGCCTTTTTCCGGTCTCACCAACCCTAAGCAATCCCCCAGGGAGCAAATCGCAAGACTAGATTTGGCAGTGCAAAGGAAACGGGCCGAAGTCCCAAATCTTGTCGGAAAAAACTACTCTGTCATACTCCCAAAGGTGCCCCAAAATCTTGCATCGGGGGCGCCCTAAACCCATCTGGCCTTAGGTCCATCCCTAGGTATGGGTTCCAGGCGGCTTTTGACAAGGAGTCCCTAGGTTCGATCCCCTCATATGCTACCAACGGGGGGTTTTGAGAAAAAAATTTGTGGGTGGGCCCCCTTTGCCCGCCCCGGAGGGTCCCATAGTTCTCAAAGGATGTTCCTCCTTTATCGGCAGGGGGGTGTGGGGGTGAGGGGGGGGCTAAATGGGGGGCGCTGTGTCTCCCCGCTTTTCCTGGCATTGCGGGCCCCATTCTGTTTCCCGCACGGGCTGGCTTCCGGACGCCTTAAGCAAAACCCTTTGGGGAAATTTCCCGTGCCCTAAAAAAATCAGCAGCGTCACGTTTTTAAGCCAAATTCTCATTTTCCGACAGAGTCTCCGCAGCGGGTTATTGACTGAATGGGATGGGGTCTTTGCACTTACCCGGGGGATGACCGATGAGCAGGTAGCTGGCTCCGTTTCCCCTTTTAGTTACAGTGGCCCTACTCCCCTGCTGGTCAATACAGCCTTTAGTCCAAAAAAGGGGTTTACCTCAAGGTTGAAATCTCTAAGTGTACTTTAAAGGAGGGTGGAAGGAGCCTGCTGGATGACCCTTCAAGGCTGTGGGGCAATGACTAATCCGAAACTTTGTCAAGTACCTTTTTTAACATCGGGGGAGGTACTGTACTGAGGGGGAAGGGTTTTCCCCAAGGGGAGCCCATGAAAGGGGTTTAAATGGGACCCTCTTTGGGCCCATCCAACACCTGAGATTTTGATGGAAAAAAAAACTCATTGAACCAAAAATGTTGAGTGTGAGCACAGTTCGGTGGCCCACAAAAGCGTTGCTGGAAATCCCTGGTAGGATGCGGTCGACGAAAAAAAAAAAAACCTGTGGCACGCGTCCGTCAGGATCGGTATGGTGTTACGTGCCTTCACATCCCTGGGGAAAAACACCGTGGACGTTACCCGGAAAAGAATTTTTGTCAAAGACACCAAAGGGTGGTTTTGTGTCCTTGAAACGATGGCAGGGGGGAACTAAGTTGAAATACCGCATCGAGGAACTGGTACTTTTCGGGGGGGGCACGAAATAGCCACACAATCGGCCCCTTTCCCGGGTTTGGGGTGTCGCACTTCCCTGATCTTGTGTACTTAGGGGGATGTAAAAACAGGTTACCCAGGTCGCTGGGGGGGTGTTTAAGGACCCCCGCTCTCCCCGGGAATTCTCCCCCGCGATCCCCCAAAACGGATTGTTGGGTTTGGCTCTAGTGTTGTTAGCAAATGTTTGGGTCCGAACATTTTTAAAAAAATTCTGGTCACTCAATGCCCCGGGGGCCCCCAGCTCTATGAGCTCGCGTCCCCAAACCCCAAATGGCCCCTCCTTTATCAGCCGCTTTGATCATATATCACGGGGCGTGTCTAAGTATTTTGTACGGCCCCAAAACCCTTCAAGACGGGGTTTGGGGAAAAAAACCCTTTTTATAGGTGTGGGTCGCAGTGTTTCCT
>NW_027624793.1:0-7786 GCF_034508935.2 Berghia stephanieae | reverse complement strand
GGTGGGCAGGGAGGCACTTACTGTGTCTTCTTTTCCCTCTATCTGTTTTCCAACATGCTTTCTGTCTTTGTTTTGGAATGAAATTACTTGGTTTTGTCCTGACCCTGATCGGATACCCTGGCTGGGAGGGAAGCAGTCAAATGTATAGTTAGTTTTGGGAGATGATATTTTTTCCCTTGTAAATCATCTCTCTGTTATGCACTGTATTATGTTTTATTTACATATGTATTATGATTTGTAAACATTTGAGTGTATTCCTTTTACTTTTAGTGGGGACCTGTGCTTGTGTCTGGATGAGACTTTTAGATGATCTCAAACTAAGTACTTTGATAGTGTGCTCTTGGAATCTACATCTGTTTCCTATTTGAACAAATTCCCCTTTGTCTTGCCTTTGCTTGTGTGCTTTAATTGTAATTCTAGAACTTTGTACTATCCCATTTTCTGCCTTTTTACTGGCGCTGATATTACCTAAATGTGTTGCAAACGTCGTAAAACCCTTAAAAAAACAATGACTCTTACAATGAACATTTTTACTCCCAATATCATTTTCCACATTGCATTGTCATCCTTGTCCTCATATTATAGTTATCGTCAGTTTTGCTATCCCTTCGAATGGCATTATCATTGTCAGCATCACTACCATTATCATCATTGTCACCATTCCTTATCTCCTCCTTTGTCATCTGTCATCATTTTCGTCTCATTCATTATGGTTTTCCTTGTTTTCATTGTGACCATTACCTTTATTATTGTCATCCTTTTTTTGTCATAATTTTTATTCTTTATCACCGTTGTCTTCTTAATCATCATTGTATGAGAGTAAATTGTCCTTAGGCACTGAAAGAGATTATTTGTGTCAAGATTAACCTATCAAATGTTTTATATGTTAATCTATATCATCACAATTTGCTTTCATCATTTACTGATATTCATCATTAGGATTTTCATAAATATCATGATGTCCTCGTCCATTGTCATCATGTCATATTGTCATCATTTTCACTAATGTCATCATCGACATAATTTCTATAGCTGTCATCTGGGTGAGGTTTCTTGTCCTCCTAAAGTTGGCAGGGAGGCACTTTCTGTTTCTTCTATCCCCCTATATGTTTTCCACCTTGATTTCTGTCTTTGTCTTGGAATACGACTACTTGGGTTTGTCCTGGCCTCGGCCGGAATTCTTCACAGGTAGGGAAACAGTCAAATTTATAGTTATAGGTTTTGGGAGATAATATTCTTTTTCCTTGTAAATCATTAATCATCTCTCTGTTAAGTATTGTGATATTGGCTGTTTTGAATAGTATAATGTTAGCATTTGAGTTTGTTCCTCTCAGTGGGATTCTGTGCTTGTGTGTGGATGAGACTTTTAGGAGATCTCAAACTAGGTACATTGATAGTGTTCTTTGGAATCTACATCTGTTCCCTATTTGAACCATTCCCCTATTTTCACTTTTTCTTGTGTGGGTTAAATTGTAAATCATGATTGTTTTACTACCCAATTTCTTTCCTTTCCCATTTCCTTCCTTTTTATTGGCGCTGAAATGACCTAAATATGTCACGAGTGCCGTAAAACCCTTATAAACAAAAACAAATTACTGCAATCATCTCTGTCAAAAAATGTCAGAATTTTTATCACTGCTATTATTGTAACCATTGTCTTTATCGTTACCATTGCAAGCTTTATTACCATTTTACTCTTTTCCACCATTACAATCTTCATTGTTACCTTTGTGATCTTTGTTTTGTTTTTATTCAGTCTGCACTAGATTCTGGCCATACCTTGTTAGGTTAAATAATTTAAATAAAGGGAGTACTTTACGAATGATTCATTTTAAAATGTTTTTTTTTTCAACTTAATGTTTTGACGCGATCTGAGAAGAATGTGACAACGTAAAATCTAAAAAACAAACATCATTACCAATGTCATAAGTGTGGATTTTTTCACCAATATTATTATATACATACCCGATTCTGATCAGACCATGTAAGGAAGGAATCTACTTTAATTTCAAATATTTTTTAACCTTTTAAACAATTCAAAGAAAAAAAACTTTTCATTTGTCTTAAATCGATTGAATGACACGATCTGAGGATAATTTGGTGTAAACATTTCATCCTATTCACTTTCAGCATTATTGAATTGCCATCAGTATTACAATGTCATCGTTATAACCGTACTCTTTTAATATTATCTTGATTGCGATTTTTTTCACCATTGCTGTCTTCATCTCAATTATAGCCATTCTTGTAATATTCTTCCATCATCATCATCATCATCATCATCATCATCATCATCATCATCATCATCATCATCATCATCATCATCATCATCATCATCACCACCACCACCATTACCAACTGTATGACCTCCCAGAGTGACCATGGGTCATTTACTGTTTCTTATATCCCCTATATCTGTTTTCGATTTTCCATGTTGTTCTCTGTCCTTGTTCGGGATTGAGATCACTGAGGTCTTGTTTTCCTGGTCTGGCGGGGATCCTTATCTAGGAGGAAGACAATTAAATATACTTTAAGTCAATCTGAATTTGAATGTTACTTGAAATAGACTCAATTCTGAGTATTTGTATTCTAGAGCGGAGAGAGTTATTCAATGTGACAGCCATCCATTGTTGGTGTTTAGGCTGAAAATTTTTGATAATCTTCGCTTGAAGCTTTCTAAATCTGTCATGTTCACATATTATTATGGAAGAGTGTTCCAGTTTTTTATAATGCAGGGTGAAAATGAATATTTGAATATGTTTGAGTTTGTATATTGGTGTTTTTGTGTTATTGAGTAGATTTTTCTTTGAATGCGTGGATTTGTTGTATGTCTATATGTTCTGGTGAGATGGTATTTTCTAACTGTAAACCATCTCTCTGTTGTGTACTTTTAAAACAACAAGTTGACAATATATTGTAATTTATAAACACTAGAGTGTTTATAGCAGGAACTGTTGCCTATTTAATTCAATCCCCTTTGTTTTTTTTACAACAGAAGGATGCCCTTATTTTATAAAGAGGTGCCTTTTCTTTGAGAGACAGCGATCACCATCAAGTAAGCGATAACGGATGATTCTACAAGAAATGTTGTCGAAAAGTATAATACAATTAAGGCTAGCACTATTCAGTATCTGATACTGAATAGTGGTTTTGCACTATTCAGTATCTGATACTGAATAGTGGTTTTGCACTATTCAGTATCAGATACTGAATAGCGGTTTTGCACTATTCAGTATCTGACACTGAATAGTGGTTTTGCACTATAATACGGTGTTTTTTTTTTCCGTAACCTGACAAAGTTATGGGAAGAATGCAGCTGTGGGAGTGAATATGGGACTCAGAGAAGTGTACACCAGTGGGGAGTGAACCTGGGACTGGGTTTCGTAATAAAAAGCAATTACTTTTTTACGAAACCCGACGACACCTGGCAATATCCGACAAAGTTATGGGAGGTAGGCAGCAGCGTGTGTGTGTGCGTGTGCGTGTGTGTGTAGGGGGGGGGAGGAGGGGATGAACCTGAGATTCAGGGGAAGTGTACACCAGTGGGGAGTGAACCTGGGACTCTGGGTTTTGTAAAAAAGCAATAACAAAATAGGGGGGGGGGATTACTTTTTTACGAAACCCGACAATATGCGGCAAAATTGTGGAAAGTAGGCAAAGCGTGGGGAGTGAACCTGAGACTCAGTGAAGTGTACACCAGTGGGGAGTGAACCTGAGACTATGGTTTTCGGCGGGATTCAGCTAGTTTCATAAAGAAGCAATTACTTTTTTACGAAACCCGACAAAACCTGGCAATATCCGAGAAAGTTATGGTAGTAGGCAACAGTGGGGAGTGAACCTGAGATTCGGGGAAGTGTACACCAGTGGGGAGTGAACCTGTGACTGGGTTTCGGCGGGTTTTGAAAAAAAACAAGCAATTACTTTTTGTTTACGAAATGCGCCATCTCCCAACAAAATCGGGCAAAGTTATGGAAAGTAGGCAGATAATGGGGAGTGAACCTGAGACTAAGGGAAGTGTACACCAGTGGGGAGTGAACCTGAGACTATGGTTTTCGACGGATTTCAGCGAGTTTCACATAAAAGCAATTATTTTTTTACGAAACCCGGCAATATCCTACAGATTTTGAAAGTAGGCAACAATGGGGAGTGAACCTGAGATTCATGGAAGTATACACCACTGGGCAGTGAACCTGAGACTCTTGTTTTCTGCGGATTTCAGCGAGTTTCACATAAAAGCAATTACTTTTTTACGAAACCTGACGAAACCTGGCAATATCCGACAAAGTTATTGAAGTAGGCAACAGTGGGGGGTGAACCTGAGATTCATGGAAATAATATACACCAGTGCGGAGTGAACCTGAGACTCTGGTTTTCGTCGGGATGCAGCGAGTTCCATATAAAAGCAATTGCTATTTTACGAAACCCGGCAATATCCGACAAAGTTGTTGGAAGTAGACAACAGTGGGGAGTGAACCTGAGATTCATGGAAGTGTACACCAGTGGGGAGTGAACCTGAGACTCTGGTTTTCGGTGGATTTCAGCGAGTTTCACATAAAAGCAATTACTTTTTTACGAAACCCGACGAAAACCTGGCAATATCCGAGAAAGTTATGGGAAGTAGGCAACAGTGGGGAGTGAACCTGAGACTCAGGGAAGTGTACACCAGTGGGGAGTGAACCTGAGACTCTGGTTTTCGGCGGGTTTCAGCGAGTTTCACATAAAAGCAATTACTTTTTTACAAAACCCGACTAAACCTGGCAATATCCGACAAAGTTATTGAAGTAGGCAACAGTGGGAGTGATCCTGAGAATCAGGGAAGTGTTACACTTGTGGGAATTGAATCTGGGACTCTGGATTTTGTAAAAAAGCAATACCAAGGGGGAGGGGAATTACTTTTTTACGAAACCCGCCAAAAGCCGACAAAGTTATGGGAAGCAGGCAGCAGTGGGGAGTGAATCTAGGATTTGGACACCGATGAGGATTGAACCCGGGACTGCGAGAGGCTGATATCAGTGGACCGTGAGCTCAGAATGTACTTTTATTTCGAAACCTACCGAAATTGTCAAAAGTTATGGGAAGTGGGCACCATTGGGCAATGAACCGGGACTCAGGGAAGTGCACACCGGTTGGGAGTGAACCTGGGACTGTGAAAAGAGGAAATCAGTGGAAATGAACCTGGGACTATGGAAGATGGATACCAGTGGGAAATGAAGCCGAACTATGGGAGTTGGGTACCAGACGAGAATGAAGCAATTACTTTTTTACGAAACCCGCCAAAACCCGCCGAAAAACCATAGTCTCGGGTTCACTCCCCCACTGTTACTTTCTTTCCATAACTTTGTCGGATATTGGCGGGTTTCGTAAAAAAGTAATTGCTTTTTTTAAAAACGAAACCCAGTCCCAGGTTCACTCCCCAATGGTGTACACTTCCCTGAGTCCCAGGTTCACTCCCCACTGCTGCCTACTTCCCATAACTTTGTCGGGTTTCGGCGTGTTTTTGGCAGGTTTCGTAAAAAAAGAAACATCCATAAAAATACCACGTGTATTCAGTAAATAGATGTCAATTGTAGTCTAATATTCAGTATCTATTTAAATTATTATTATTATTATTATTTTTATTATTATTATTATTATTATTATTATTATTATTATTATTATTATTATTATTATTATTATTATTATTATTATTATTATTATTATTATTATTATTTATTATTATTATTATTATCATTATCATTATTATTAATATTATTATTATTATTATTATTATTATTATTATTATTATTATTATTATTATTATTATTATTATTATTATAATTATAATTATTATTATTATTGTTATTATTATTATTATTATTATTATTATTATTATTATATATTATTATTATTATTATTATTATTATTGTCATGTAAATTTCAATATAATACGGCAAGTAATTCTCGGAAGTACATCGCTCAATTAAAAATGAATTTATAATGAATCGGGTTTGTCTTAGATGACAAAACAAACAAACAAACAACAACATCAAGGAGGACAACAACAACAGAAAAAAGCAAGATTTTAAAAAGTAATAAACAATAGAAGAGCACAATAATGAAAAACAACAACGCGATGATAACACATAAAAGATATTCGTAATAAATCGATAAC
Organism: Berghia stephanieae; assembly: GCF_034508935.2. NCBI lineage: Eukaryota > Metazoa > Mollusca > Gastropoda > Nudibranchia > Aeolidiidae > Berghia > Berghia stephanieae. The sequence goes on along the minus strand of NW_027624793.1, from coordinate 1,635 downwards.
TGATTAAATTACTCCAACTACTTGATTAAAAAAAAAATCATAACCATAATTATAATAATGACGGTGATGACGATTACAACAACAACTATAATAATAATAGTAAGTGAGTAAGTAATAATAATAAATAATAATAATAATAATAATAATAATAATAATAATAATAATAATAATAATAATAATAATAATAATAATAATAATAATAATAATAATAATAATAAAAGAACAATAATATATTATCAACATTAAAGTATATTTCAAGCAAATAAATATTATAAAACAAAGTTTAAAAAATATAAATAGACAGAAGGAATTTTTAAAAAATATTGGGGAAAAAAAAATAAAAAAGTTAACCTTACCGGGATTTGAACTCTCGAACCTTAAGCTCAGAGTCAAACAGCTTATATCCACCATGCCATGGTGTCACTGAACTTTTAGAGACATTTAATCATGTCTATTCAGACATTAAAAAATGTATTTGACTGCCTCTCTTATTTTGATATTTTGAACTATGTTAATTGCACGATAGCAGAAATTTAAAAATTTCGATCAAAATATTTTTACAACTTTGAATCGGGCTGTCAGTTACTGCACGTGTTCAATCTGGAAGTAGGTCAGCAGTTCAACCGAGATTGTCGCACTTTTCACTCTCTCTATAAAAAAGAGTTCCTTATGGATACTGAATAGTGGCAAAGCACTATTCAGTATCTGATACTGAATAACCACTCCCTACAATTAACCTTTACCGCCACTCGTGGGTCTATTAGACCCACCCCAAGTACATATTCTGTCATTGTGTCTTTGAATGAGTAAATAAAAACTTGAAACTCTAGATATGCTTCCTTCAACCATTTTTTGTTATGTGGATTGAGTTGTTTTTTTAATTTTCATGGAAATTGTATTTTATATGAATTTTTTTCACAACCCTATAAAATTCTTTAGCGCTGCCACTCGCGAGGTCTGTTAGACCCGGTAACGCACAAAGAGAGTTTTAGGCCTATTCCTCATGCCCCATTCGCCACTCGCGTGGTCTTTCAGACCCGCCGACAAGCGAAGAGAGGAATACGTTCGCCACCAGCGTGCCCGACGTGTCACTTACTTACGTATCAACTATGGTTGCCAATTTGGCATTCTTTTTGCCAAAAGCAAAATTTATAGATATTTTGTATAAGTCTATTGGAATAGTGGCAAGGAGAATGTCTTAATAGATTACTATTTACACAGATGTTTCTGTATTTACAATACAACAGAGTGATCAACGCAATACTAATTTATAGTGCACTTTCTGACTTTGGTATCAATTGGTTGTAATGGGTTATTTTTGAACGTCGATTTTGGCATGATTCCACAAAATAATCTTGTTGTGTCCTAAAAGAATGCGCCGAGTCCTGACCTGACCTAGCCGTGTGTAGTCTATGTCATGTGTACTCATGACCTTTTCTACTCGTTTTGCCCGCGACAGTTTACAAATATTATTTCTTCTGCTTTTACAAAATATCGATATATTTCTACAACTACAATTGCCAGTTTTGTATTTTGCCTATTGAGGTGAGTAATTAGTATAAATTCATCATTAGCTGTATAAACTCTAGTACAATATGGTTATGACGTAACCCAAACTATCTAGTCCTACTACTT
>NW_027624792.1:0-7789 GCF_034508935.2 Berghia stephanieae | reverse complement strand
CCCCCCTTGTTTTTAAAGTAAACCAACAACATGGCAATATGAGGATATTGACTATCCGATTTCTATCATTGTCATTTCTTCAGTTATATAAGATAAGATAAGATGAACTGTATTAATCCAGAAACAGGAAATTACATTGTGTTTTACCATGGCTCAAGGTAAAAGATAAGATATTTAGCAGGATATAAAAAAAAAAATAACTTGAGCTTTTATATTGCGCAATATCCACTAAACGTGCTCAAAGCGCTTTACAAGGGGTCCCTGGCCAACAGCAACACATAACATGTAGGACGAGACATGACGCTGTCAGGCGATATTAACAAAATTTTGGGACAGAGACAACGCTGTTATCGGCAGGTACTCATTTTACACTGAGTACGGTGAGAGAATGTGAGTAAAGAGCCTTCTCCAAGGACTCAACTATGCGCCGAGCGAGGCTCGAAATCCAGGACCTTCCGCTCCGAAAGCGAGTGTCATACCACTAGAACCACATAGCCGCACAGGATAGATGATTTTACAACAAAACAATAACAATGCATCAAAGCTAGTTGGATATAGTGCCCTAGAAAACATTCAGATTATTCTTCTCACACTCGCTCTTATATTTCTGTTCTCCCTCATTAATATTATCCTTATGAAAAAAAAAAAAAAAAATTTAGGGTTAATTTCAAGAACTACTCTTTGAGTCCAACCCTTCTATAGAAACTAATAGCAGTGAGAGGCGACACCATAACTGTTTCCATCATATCCATGTTATAGTCCTTCTCATGTAGATAGAATGAAATTGACGTCACTCGGGTCGTTGTGGCCATCCACGTTTATGAGTAATTTTCACTAAACTGTATTAACCAGTCAATAAACGTTCATGGTTACACACAGTTTTGTGTGTTGGTCCGTTATACTTCGAATGGCAATGTTGTGAGCTTCTTAGCCAAGTGGATACTTTCTAAATTATGATACTCCTTTTTAATGGGAACATAAACACTCATAAGAATTCAATTTTTATTTTTATCGTTATAAACCTGACGCCTAGACTTTCTTTACTTGACCTACATATGTTTTGTTTTTTTTTAAGAAATAACTTTTGAAACAAGAATAGTAGATTTCTAATTCCTAAGTACAGTAGTACTAATGGTATCTGGATCACACCGAAGAAACGCTTAAAAAAATGAGACCCTTCGTGTGGAAACGGTGTTATGTCGGAATGAATTGGACCCCGAAATGTGACTTTAGAATTAAATGATAGTAAATACCAATTTTTGAGTTTTTGCATTGTGAGAAATTGTCTTCATTCTGTAACATATACAAATCGAAACAAACCCAAGTTCATGTTTTTGTCAATAAATTCAATTTTTTGGCACCCAAGTCATCCCGACATAATACCGTTTAGGGACGGTGGGGTCACAAATATTTATAATGATCAGAAAGCGTGTATTTCATGTGTTATCGACATTTTTCAATAACTTCAATAGCCTTCAAAAGTCGTGACGCCACTTCCCTCGTAATGACGCATGGTAAATTAGTTACTGGCTCTAAAACTATCGGAACAATGACGGACGCCCTATGAAATATTTCTCCGTCGAGCATAAAAGTGTATCCAGAGGAAAAAACACATTATAAATCTGATTCATGTTTTGAATTTACACATTCTGATCACAAGACATATGAAAGTTTAGCCTGCTGAAGAATAATAAATTACGATTTTTTTTGTTTTAGAACCATCGATGGCCGCCGTTGCGGGGCGACGTGATCAGACTTTTGAATCCAATTGCGTTCGGTTATCAGACCTGCATAAATTTGTACACGTTCACTCATATCAACGCAAAATATTTCTCCATTTCCCACAGTGTTACATCAGCCCATAAAAAGCGTTGGGTTATTTGCCTGGGTGTGTTCTTTTTTTACGAAACCCGACAAAACCGACGAAACCCGACAAAGTTATGGGAAGTATGTAGCAGTGGGGAGTGAACCCGGGACTCGGGGGAAGTGTACACCATTGGGGAGTGAACCTGGGACTTGGTTTCGGCGGGTTTCCCAAAAAAGCAATTAGTTCTTTTTTTAGGAAACCCACCAAAAAACCCACAAATCCGGCAAAGTTATGGGAAGTTGACAACTATGGGGAGTGAACCTGGGACTCAGGGAAGTGTACACCAGTCGGGAGTGAATCTGAGACTATGGTTATCGGCGGGATTCGCGGGTTTCGTAAAAAAGGACACACCGATTTGGCCTTGCCAGTAATATTTGCACGTAGCTGCTAAACCGATCAATGAAGGAAACTTTTATGGCACAAAATGTGAAAAGGCGTTTTGTCAGATTTTTCTAACTCTGTCTCTTTACCTGTCTTTGCCTTGCCTTGCAATATTAGTTTTGAATTTAGTTTATGACGTTAAGAAAACGATAATTCAACTGTTTTTGTTTTAAATGTCAAGTTGAGCTGGTTGTTAAATACGTCTGCTGAAATTTTATTATTTTTAATCACCTACTCTTATTTATTTGGGATCAAATTTATGACAGTTTTTTTTAAACAGCTGTCCTGACGTGAAATACTAAACACGGGTGAAGTAATCAAATATCTAAAATTCAAATAAGTATGTTACTGTGATGAAAGACGGAATGCTACAATCCCCCTTCAAAAATATAAATATTCGCACGGATGTGATCTATTTGTTATAATGATAAATTCACCGTTCTGGATTCATTAAATGAGTTGTTGTGTTTTTTGTTTTGTTTTTTTTCGCGCCATATAACTCTCACACGAGCTTGCGAGTGAATTATGCACAATTAAAAAACGTAACGAATCTTTTTTTTCTTTGATATATTTTATTTGTTTGTTTTTGAAAAAGTTTTTATTCTCTTTTTTTTTTTTAAAACCCGTATTAACCGCCGCTAACTTCTATTTTTATTAAAACAATTTAAAAAGAACAGGTTTTCTTCTTGCACTATTATATCTATTATTAATCCAGGCTTTAACCATTTTTTTAAATATTGAAAATAAAATCCATCAATAAAGTGTTTGTGGTATTCAGCCAAACTCAGCGTACATATTTGGAAATTAAAAGTCAACAAACTAGACCACAACATTTCATGGAAAATTCTATTTAAAGCAACAGGATACACACCAACATCAAAACAATGTAGCTTATGCCTGGAAGAGGAATATACTATAATCAAACACCCTCATGAAGCCACAACTCAACAACGAAAATGAGATGTACAATACTTGTCCACATCGCCGGACGTACTTACTAATCAACTACAAACTACGGAATTTTTAATTCAGAAAAGTGAGTGGAGCAGGCACTTATTGTTGGTAACAACAAGATATGAATGTGAATAGAAAAGTGCCAGAAGACAATATGAGAATAAAAATTTTTTTTCTCTATTGTCTTCTGGCACTTTTCTATTCACTTCATATCTGTTGTTACCAACATAAGTGCCTGCTCCACTCACTTTTCTGAATTAAAAATTACCCCATACACCGGAGCATAGCTCAATGTCTCAATCGTTTCTATGTTATATGTTTGTGTTGAGAATATTGGCTATTAAGCTTAACTGCTGGTCAAATTATTCGCGATGGTGGTGTACGAACGAATCGGCGGTCTCAAGAAGTGGGTGAGATGAGGGATCTAGTAATGACTTTGAGTTTGAAACGAATATTTGTGTTCGTGGATAGCTCACACGGTAGAGCCACGCTCTCACCTGCCAGGCGGAGTTGTCGTACCAATAAGGTCGCAGGTTCAAACCCCACCACCCGCCGCGAAAAATTTTTATTCTCTATTGTCTTCTGGCACTTTTTCTATTCACTTCATATCTTGTTGAAACCTATGGAACCACATTCAACAAGCAACAAACACACAACAACCAAACTCATGTAACACACAGTCCTGACGATGGCTGAAAAGGCCTGAAACATCGATGTAGACTGACTCCAACTTGTGGTAATATTAAAATAATAATTCGCTCCATTGCTACATGTCGAGCACTATTCTTACCATACATGCATCCAACACGATTTCAATATCTATCTATCTATTCTATCTATCTATCTATCTTATCTATATTATTCTATCTATCTATTTATCTATCTATCTATCTATCTTTCTATTCTTTCTATCTATTTATCAAAACATCCATATGTCTGTTTATTTGTGGATCTAATCTATGCACCTATTTACTTATCCAACGATTCATCCCTCAAACTATTACTCACGCTATAAATAACTACATTAATATTTCGCAGTCAAATACATACACATGCACAACACATCACACAACACACATACACACAACACACACACATACAAAGAGCAAAGAACATATGACATATTATACAATTATTACAAACGCATAACTGTTTCATGACATCGTTTAAACATACAATTTATATATATTATAATTACGGTTATCATATTATGCCATGTAAGGCTAATCAGCTTCATAATTATTGTTCTTTACCAGTATAACTGATTAAAGGTTCTCCGCAAAATTCGTGGTTAAAAATTTGGCCAGAAATATCGTCCTTCAAGTATCCATCGATTAAATGACCTCATCATTCGCAAAACACTCTCAAACCGGGTACTTCGCGCGAAGTCCCGGTTTTGAGAGGTTTTTTTTTTGCCAAAACGACGGCCGTTTAAATCGATCAATATTTGAAATAACAGTTTGCTGGCCAAATTTTTAAAATACGATTTTTTTCCAGATACGGCGGGAATCTGGTTAAGAATAGGAGTGGAAATGTGCGTACAGCTGGGAATTAACAAGTATTGGAAGAGCGAGAGGAGGGAGGGAAAAGGATGGAAGGGAGGGGGGGGGGGGGGGGGGGGGTTGGCGGTAGAGCATTATATAATGCAACACAAAAACAACTAAATGAGAAAAGATTTATCTAGAACAAAGAGAAAGCACTTCAAAACCGGGTTTTCTTGTATTTGAAGTGCGGTGTATCTGTTTTCGTGTTTTTATCTTGACAATATATTTCATTTTTTTAACCTGTTCATTTTTTATTTTTATTCCTTGACAACTCGAAACAGTTATTCATATTTATGAGTAGAGCTTAGAGAGCGTGGTAAATAAAAAAAAGAGAGGGAAGAGAGAGAGAGAGAGAGAGGGGAGAGAGGGAGAGATAGAGAGAGAGAGAGAGAGGAGGAGAGAGGGAGGAGAGAAAAGAGATAGAAAGAGAAAGAGAGAGAGAGAGAAGAGAGATAGAAGAGAGTAAAGAGAAGAGAAAGAGAGAGGGTTGTGTGTGTGTGGGGTGTGTGTTGGTGTGTGTGTGGTGACGATACGGGTTTTAAAGCTTGTAACTGTAACTATAAAATACTTAAAACTAGAGGTACCCAATAAAATGAGGATGAGAAAGATTAAGTGAGTAACTGGGACTCATAATATATAAGGGAACAACACAAAACAAACAACGTTTCGGCCTTTGACCTTCTTCAAGTAAACACGAAATTTGTTTATGTATTAGATTGTCATAATAGTTAAAACATTATTTAGTAGAAATGTGTTTATGTGTTGTGTGTGTGTGTGTGTGTGGTGTTTTGTGTGCGTGTAGGGGGAAGAAGAAAACAGAGAGAGAGAGAAAGAGAGAGAGAGAGAGATAGAGAGAGATATTGATACTTAGCTTCCTTTTATATAAATCGATTCTTTTATAATATTATATCCAATATTTCAATTGATTGATAACCCCCCCCCCCCCCCCCCCTCTCTCTCTCTCTCTCTCTCTTCTCTCTCTCGCTCTCTATCTATCTAATCTATCTATCTATCTCTCTTTCTCTCTCTCTTTCTCTCTCTCCCTCTCTCTCTCTCTCTCTTTCTCTCTCTCTCTCTCTCTCTCTCCCTCTCTCTCTCTCTTTCTCATATTATATATATATATTTATTATATATATATATATATATATATATATATATATATAACGAATAAACAAAAAGAAAACACACAAGCAAGAAAAAAATCACCCAACTTTGTCTGACGTCATTAATAATATTTTGGAACACCGATCGCTATATATAATGGTAAAAAAAGCGTCACTCTCCTACAAGCAAAGAGATCCTAATGAGTCAATCTTTTTGAAGTGTTAGACCAAACACGGCTGCTGAAGAATATCAATATTTAATATGTAAAATAAGTGTGTTGCTGATGATGAAATACAAAGAGCTGCAACCCCCCTTCAAAACAAAATAATATAAATAAATATCCACGAACACTTTGCATCACGTGACCCCTTCGATGTGTAACCTCTTTCATAGACAAAGGGCTTTCATAGATTTTGATTTTGTAATGAGCTATTTTTTTAGTGCGCCACTTAACCTACGAGCTTGCGAGTGAGTGAGTTAGTGTTGATGACAGTAAAAGTAACGAATTTAATGAATCCGTAGCTATGAGAGAATACCTTTATTCCATCCTTTGATTAGATGCGCCTAAATCATAATAATTGAGCTTTATATAGCGCAATATCCACTAAAAGTGCTCAAAGCGCTTTACAATAGGATCCCTGGCCAACAGCAACATGCAACGTGTAAGACGGACATGACGCCTGTTAGGCGATATTACAAATTTTTTCGGACAGAGACAAACGCTGTCAATGGCCAGGTACTCATTTTACACTGAGTACGGTGAGAGAATGTGAGTAAACAGCCTTTTCAAGAACTCAACTATGCGCCGAGCGCGAGGCTCGAACCCAGGAACCTTCCGATCCGAAGCGAGTGGCATACACTAGACCACATAGCCGCACATGAGTCATAAAAAATAGAGGAGGGAAAAAATACTTAAAAGAATGAATGTGATCATATAAAAGGGGACATCACAAAGTAAACAACCCCCCCCCCCTCCCTCTCCGTTTGAGTAAGATTTTCAAATATTTCGTAACCAATTATGTTGTAAAAGGCTTATTTTGTAATTAATTTAAGTAATCCACCTGTGGAGATAAAGATAAAGGGAATAAATCTAACTGATGAATGAACGACACAATCTAAACGAAGTTTCGGCCTTTGTGGTCGTTACAGAAAATATTTGCTTCATCTCCACATTCCAGGAAGTCCGATCACTTGGAATTCGCCATCATTCGTTGGATTTGTATTTGTATTCATTCGCACCGACGTATAGTCATTTTCAGGTCTGATAAACCCAATTCCTTATGGGCTCATTGGTGTAATGGAAATCCCAAATATTGACGCTAGGACATACAAGAGAATCTATCTTTCTCCAAGATTTCAATACGACACACACAGATAAATATACCTTTTCATTCTTCTTGCCAGCATTTCTTAAACTTCAAATATCTACAAATCAAAATGGCCTCCAATTCTTAAACCTGGAACTTCTTTGAATCAGTAACAATTCCTATTTCAAGTCTTTTATCATTTAAGACTTTTAGACAAAAAGGATGTCACCGTAATTTATCGATATTAAATTGATGTATTAAAAAAATGGTCTAAAATGAAAAAAGACATTTTGCCTTTGTACAGCCGAAGAGTTCTGAGAGACTAACCAATAAATTACAGCAGGACTAAACGGATGAATAATTCAGATTTGCGCATAACTTGACCAATAATCTGACTAAATCGCCATTATATACGGCCAGGGTGTTACTCAGACCAAAAACACTGGCCATAAAAAAAACAATCAAATAGACTAATGTAAGTAGTGACCTTTGCCTCAACTTAAACGGTGTCCTCCTTGTATATACGATCGTTATATTATATCATTATTTAGGTCTCTGGTTGGGTTCTGAAGAAAGAAAAGCCCACTCATTTTAATACGTTTGATCGATAACTCGTGCTTCAATAAGTATGT
>NW_027624791.1:0-7792 GCF_034508935.2 Berghia stephanieae | reverse complement strand
ATATAATAACACTTTTACACAAAATTTGGGTTTTTTAATTCATTCAATTGTTTTTCTTAAAGGAAATTTATTTTTCCCCCCCGTATCCAAAAACTTTTAATTTTTTTTTTTGAGGGGCCTTTAAAATGGTTGGCATAAAAGGGTTTTTCCCGTTTTAAAGAAAAGTAGCTGTTCTTTTCCCGGTTCACCCAGTAGTCTGTAAACTGTTGGGGGGTAGGCCGTTGGGGCTTGGTCCCTAAAGGATGTGGGTTGTCTTTACCCCGATTTTTGGGCGGGGTTCTTTAAAACCCGCTAAAGGGGTTCCCGGTTAATAACCGTCTTTTAAAAAATCCCGAAGCAAATCTTTGACTAGGTTGAAAACTTTTTAATGTCAATGAATTTTGGGGTCGTGAGGGTTTTCCAAATTTAAATTTCCCTTTGCCTTCCCCAATATCCACATGGGTTATTCCGTAATTCCCAATAAATGGGAAACATCGTTTTAGTGGGTTGGGAAGATATGAATCAATGAAAAACAAAAATCAAGGGATATAAAAATTTACTTCTAAAATGGGAACCCTATGGTGTATTTCCCCGTTAGCACTTTGGGAAAATTTTGGGTTTTTGAAAGGGAAATTTTCATTCATTTGGGGGGCATAATATTATAAAATTACAATACTAAAATTTCTAATTATATATTTTTTAAAATATATATAATATATATTTTAATTTATTTTATTATATATATTTTTTAAAAAATTTAATATAATATTTAAAAAGTGAATGAAAAATTTTTATAGAAAATATGAGTATCATTTTGAATTTTTGATTTCTTTATTTTTGGGTTTTGTCTACTTACTGCCCGGCGAAAAAAAAAAATATTTAAATTAAAACCCCCTACCCCAATTGGGTTTCTTTTTTGCCCCTAAAATTTTTGGAAAAAACAATTCCCAAAAACTATCACTGACCCTCGGTCAAACCCCTTTTTTTCTCGCTAGTAGGATTTTTTGAGTTTTTCCCATAGATCAGTGAGCTCTAAGTAGATGAAATGGGAGATAAGTTTCTCTCCCCGCCTTGGGTATAAAGGGGGTTTTTGTCGGAAGTTGGAGGGAAACCAAAAAAAGCCAAAAAATATTCCAAAATTCACCCCATGTCCAATATAGGTGAGAATTGGAAAGTTGCAACACGGTCTCAAACTCTGTAAACTATTCCCCCATGGCCTTTTTAGTATTGATTTAAATTTTTTAAACCCCGGGAAGTTGAGGTGGGGGAAAGGGTTCCCTTTTTAAATTTTGCCACGGGTGATCGCGATTAAAAAAATGGTAATGTGTGAGAGAGATGTATTTGGGTTTTTTGTAATTTATTTTTTTTAAATCCTTGGGAAAATTGGGGACTGGGAAGCTTTAGGCGATTGAAAAATTTTAAATAAAGTCCCAGTCGATTGAAAAAATATTTTAAATAAGTAATACAATTTCATTTGCCTTTGTTATGGAAGTCTTGGGCTGAAAACCCTTATCAATCTTCTCAATTTCAGATTTTCTTTGGGTAGCCTTTTTCAAAGTATACATAAAAATTGGGCAAGTAAATTTCAAATTTTTTTTAAAAAAATACCAAGAAGTCTTTTTTAAAATTAAAAAAAATGTTTTTTAAATCTTTACTCCCAGCCACGGACCATTCCCCCATTGATATCATGTACGGACTGACCCCCTTTTTAAAATTTTTGAAAATTAAAAATTGAAAGTTGTATTCGCAGTGAGAAGCATATTTATTTATTTATGGAAAAAATTCTTTTGTGTGTGTGGCTTTTTGGTTTTGTCTTGGCTTTGCAATATGGTTCCCTGGATCCTGTCCCAACCTTTTTTTTTTTGGGGGGGAAAGTCGAGTTGTTTAGAAGGGTTTGGTCTAAAAAGGTCTTTAGGGCTGGTTTTCCAAAAAAATCTTAAAATCCATTTTTAACTTTTCTTTTTTGGGATTTTTTTTCTACATTTTACTCTAAAAATTTAAATTTTTCAACTTTATTTTTAAGCAAACAATTGTTACAAGAAATTCCTTTCATTTTTTTGAATTTTGAGGGTTTAAAACATAAAAAAATAATAGACTTCATTTTGAATGTTTTTTTTGAAATTATCTTAATTTCTATAAAAAAGGGCAATTTTTCTTTTTCCAAAAATCAGGGTAAGATGGGGTTGCATGGTGATGGGAAAAAGCTGTCTATTGAAAAAAAAGTTGTTTAAAGGGTTTCCCGGGCCCTAAACTTCCTGGTTTGGGAAACCCCGTTCTTTTTTTTCATGTTTGTCCCACATGTTAAAAGTCCCCATGCCTTTTGGGTCTTTGTAACACGCTTAGGCATATCTAATGGATATTGCGTTATAAACAAGTCCATTGTGGGTAAAAAATTACCCCGAGGGGAAAAAAAACAGAAAAAAGTTTTTTTTCAAAAGAATTTATTTTGTTCCTCCCGGTTTTTTTTATTGAATGCACCTTTTTTCAGGAAAAAACCTTTGGGGCAAGCCCGGATATTTTTTCACCCCCCGAAATGGGAAAAATTTTTTTCATCGACATGTTTTTGCAAGATAGAACTTGTCCTTAAATTTTTCCCCCCCCGACAAAAAGATTTTTGAATTGTTTTTAAAAAAAAAGGGATTAATAATTTAAAAATTATCAAAAGGGTGTACCTTTGGTTGGAAAACGCGGGAAAACCCCCTTTCCCCCTATAATCCTCTTTTAAAAAATTTGGGGAAAATTTTTTTTAAATTTAAGGCAATTAATTTTTACGGTTTTTTTTTTTAAAACCCAAAAAAAAACAATGGGATGAAAACCAAAATAAAAAATTTTTTTTTGATTTTGGATTTAAAAAAATGTTTAACCCTTCCTTCCATATAAAAAAAGTAATTCGTTAGTCAAAAAAAAAAAATTTTTTTATTTCCTTCCCCCCCCTTTTTAAATAATTTAAAAAAAAAAAATTTTTTTGTTAAAAATTTTAAATTTAAAAACTTTTGTATTTTTTAAAGTGATAAAAAAATTTTTGGGTTTTTTTTTAAAGTTTAAAAATTTTTTTTTTTTTTTGTTTTTGGTAAGGAAGTTTTTTGAAAAAATTAAATAACAGTTCCCTTTTGGTTTAAATTTCGGCCTGGTTTTGTTATAAAAATATAATTGGGAAAACTGAAAAAAAATCTTTTTTTTTTTTAAATATTTTTGAAATGATAAAATGGAAAAAAAAGGGAAATTGGTTTTTTTTTTATTTTTATGGGGTTGGGGGTTTTTCTTTTGTTGTAAGGGTTATTTTAGAAAAATTTTCCCACTTTAATTTTTTTTTTTTTTTAAATTTAATTAAATTTTTTAAATTTTTTTTTTAATTATTTTAAATTTTAAATTTTTTTAAAATTTTATATTAATTTTCCCAAAAATTTTTTTTTTTATTAATTTTTTTTAAAAAGGGTTTTGGGGGGGGAAACTCAAAAACGAATTTTTTTTTTTGGGCACCAAGTTTTAAAAAATTTTCCAAAATTTAAAACCCCCAAAAACCCCAAAAAAAGGCCCAAAAAAATTTTTCATTTTAAAAAAAAATTTTTTTAGGGCTGTTAATTATTTCATTGTGGAAAACGCATTTAAATTTTTAAATTTTTTCTTTTTTTTGAAATTAAAAATTTTTTTTGAAAGAAAAATAAAAAAATTTATTTTTTTTAACATTTTTAAAATTGGATTAAAAAAAGGGGGGTTTAGAATTGACCCCTTTTTTGGGGGGGTTTTAAATTTTAATTTAATTTCAAATAAATTTTAAAATTTTTGTTTTTTTAATTCACTTAGGATTTTTTTTCTAATTTTTTAAACAAAAAAATTTCAAATTTTTGTAAAAAAAACTATTTTTTAATAAAAAAAAATTTTAAAAAAAAGGCAAATTTTAAAAAAAAACCCCAAAAAAAAAAAAAAAAAAAAAAAAAAAAAACCCAACAAAAACTACCCCTTCAATTTTTTTTTTTCCGACTTATTTGTAAAAAATTTAGTTTCTGATAATTTGTTTTTGGGGTTTTTAAAAAGGAAAAAATTTTTAAGAAAAGGAAATAAGTTTTTCAAAAAACTTTTGGAGGGGGTTTCCCTTTCCCTTTAGTAGTGGGCGGGGGGTTACATACTGTTGTTTTTTTCCCCCTTGTACTTTTTTCCCAACATGCTTCTGTTTTTGGTTTTTGGAATGGGGTTTTTTTGGGTTTTGTCAGGGCCCCGGGCCGGAGTCCTAGCTGGGGGGAAACTTTTTAAATTGCTTAGTTTTTTGTTTTGGGAGATAAAAATTTTTTTTTCCCCTTGTACATATTTTCCGTTATGTTTTAAATTATATTTTGTTTTTTTAAAAATTATAAGGTGACCCTTTGGAGTTTTATTCCTCTTTGGGGAAATTTTATGCTTGGGGTCCGGTTGAGACTTATGGGTGATTTTAAAACCCAAAGTATATTGGGGGGAATGCTCTACATCTGATCCCTATTTGTTTTCAGTTCCCCTATGTTTTAACTTTTTCTTGGGTGCTTAATTGAAATTTCTAAAACTTTTTACACCCCATTTCTTTTTTTAAAAACTGGCGTGATATAACAAAAATGGTTGCAATTTGCCGAAAAAACCCTTAAGCAAAAACAAACAAACAAGATGCATTGGATTTAGGAGGTGCTATAAGGAATTAGGATAAAATTTTGTTCCGTCACGGGGCGGGGTAGGTTGACTGGCCATACCCCATAGCTCTTTAAATTTTTTTTAAAAAAATGAGAAAGGTTTTTTCAAATTTTTAAAAAGCGTACACATTTTTTATGTGCCAATAAATTTCTTTGAAAAAAATGTAATTATAATGGTATTTTTATTTCAATTATTATTTTTTTAAACTAAGGGCCTTTGATTCCTTTTTAAGGGCGTTTGTTGGTTTCTTACAAACTACTTTTTTAAGTTTAAAAAAATTTACCCCGACAGAAATTTAAAGGGCCCCGTCTAGCGGTCTCTTTTTTTAGAGTATAATTTTGGGCATAAAAAAGGAAAGCAACATGCATTGTAACAATGGGGGGCCATAAAAAACTTGTCAAAGGATCTTTCTTTTTTTAAAAAATTTCCCTTTCCTTTTTGTACACCTTTTATTTTTGGGGAAAAAAGGGGTCATTTTTGAACCTGTTTACCGTGAAATTTGGGGACCACTGTCCAAAAAATTTTACGAGTGTACGGATGCTTAAAAAAATTTAAAAATTTCAGCAAATTTTTTTGTAACTCTAATAAAAATTTATCTGTTTTTTTTGAAGAGGATGGAAAAATATTCAAAAAAAAGTGCTAAACAAAAAAAAATTCAATTGTCCGAATTTTAAAAAAATTTTCGGTTCTTTTTTGGAAACCCTTTTTAAATTTGAGCATAAAAACCAGTCGGAGGTGATTTTTTTCATTTTAATTTCCTTGATTTTTGGGTTTTAAAAAATTGGATTTGATGTGTGATTTTTAAATTTTCTTTTTTTCTTGACTCAATGACAGTAATTCATTTTTTAAAGGTCATTTTTAAAACGACATTTTTAATATTTTAAAAATTGTTTTTTTTCCCCACAGCTTAAAACTCCAACTTTCCCTAAAACTTATCCCATGCTGCCATTTCGCCTGGCCACGTTTTTTAAAAACGGTACTATTTTTGCAACCCAAAAAAGCTTGATCCTCAAGAAAAGGGAAACATGATCAAATTGAAAAAATTTTGTGACTAATGAAACATCTTGTTAACATCTGGTAAAATTTTTGAACCCCTTTTTTGAACCAGTAAAAAAGGTAAGACCCAAAGTTTTTTGATGGATATATTTTAGTTTTATGTTTTTTTAAGTGATCATTTGTTTCTTTCTACTTATCAAGAAATATTTTTCAACCCACTGCTAAAACAAATGGGGGGGTGTCTTTACATTTTAAAGGGAAAACATGAACCTGTTTGATTAATTTAAATTTAAAATTTTTTAAAGATGAATACCAAGTGACCTTTAAAAAAAAGGAAATTTTTTAAAAGAATGCTCCATAAAAAAAGAGGAAACCTTAATATAACTGAAATTTATTAGTAATAAGTATTTAAATTAAAAAATTTTTTACTAAATTCCCCTTCCCCGGGTTTCCCGGGTTTTTGGCATACATAGGGCTGAAAATTATGTCTTCCAGTGCCCCAGGCCAGGGCCATCTTCTTCAGTTGGGCCCAAAATACAGTTTCCCGCCTTCTTTATTTATTGGGTTTAAAAAATTTTTCAACAAAATAAATCAGCAACTGACTGATTATAGGCAATTTTTTTCCAAAAAACCTCCTTTATTTGAGACCAAAATTAATTTTACAAGGTTTGGGGGAATTTTAGGTTTCCCCAAGGAAAAATTTTATGTATTTTTAAAATAGGGTTTTTTTACCCCATATTCAAAAGTATTCTAATTATAAAAAGGGAAAAACCTTCTTTAAATTTTGAAAATTTCATAATAAAAGAAAAAGGGAAAAATTTTTTTAAGAATATTTTTTTTGCCCATTGATTTCCAACCGGGGATTTTTATTTTTTGTTAAAAACGGGGAAGGAAAGTGTCGTTCTGTGCTTGGTTTTATTAAATTTTTTTGGTGTGATTTTTTATATATTGATACCGGGACATTTTTTCTTTCCCTTGTGCTTTTTCAAAACCCTTTTTGTTTCTTATTTTAAGTTTTTTTCAATTCTTAAGAAAGGAAAGATAAAATGATTTTTGTAGTTATCATGGAAAAAATGTAAGGGTTTAAAAGATTTTTTTTCACAGCACTTTATGGGGCCCCCGCTGTCTTACATAACATTTTTTACCTTATTTTTAGCCGTGAAATTTTCCACCCTAATTTTTTTAAAAATTGTGAAAACTTTTATTTTTAAAAAATTATATTTACAAAAGGCCCGGGCTGTAAGCGTAAAAAAACGTCCCCAAAGCAAAAAAGTATCAAAACCGAAAAACAATTAAAAATTGTTTTTGGTCTTTTAAAGTACATTTCCCGTTTGTTAAAAAAAAACGGAAGTACTAAAATTTAAATTTTTTAACTGAGATGGGAAATTTTACATACTGTTTATAGTTTAGGCTTGGCTCTCCCCGTCGGAGCGACCCAGTTTAAAGGCAATGACACCCCCTGGGTACCAATTTAGTTTGTATTCCCAAAGGGAAAAATCAGCGAGGGGGGGCTTTTGGGGTATTTTATAAAACTTAAAATTTTTAAAAAAATGGAAAACCTCGAACTGTGGTGCAAAAACAAAAGGGAAAGGGCCCTTGATCTTAGATTTTCCCCCCAGAATGCAAAATTTTCAAATCAAGGGAAACATTTTGAACCCCCCGAAAAAAAGAAAAACAAAAAAAAATTTTCCCCATGTTAAGAAAGAAATCAAAAAAAATGTTAACATTACAACAAAAAGCGTTTCCCGGCCATTCAATTTTACTTTTTGGGACTTTAATTTCCATTTCGACCAAAGCCACAGACACCCCTAAATTGATATCATTTTCGGAGAAAACATGTGCCAGATTGTAACAGGCCAAAACCCCTTCTGCTTGTCTTTTTTTAGAAATTTGGGGAATTGTGGAAAATTTAGACTTCCCAAAAAAAAAAAACGCCATCGTCGTTTTATCCCCCCCCCCTTTTTTTACCACCCCCTTTATTTCTTTCCAAACTTTTACGTTTTAAAACCATGGCAAGAAACCCCCACTACATCAAACCGAAACTCAAAGGGATTTAAATTTTGGCAATTTCGAGGGGGGGATTTTAGAATCAAATTTTCTTCACTTTTTTCTTCCTTGGGCAGTAATGTTTCTCGGGTTTTTGATGTCCTTTCTGTCAAGG
>NW_027624790.1:0-7789 GCF_034508935.2 Berghia stephanieae | reverse complement strand
CACATTCTGACCCAATGGCCACAATGGTGGGTTTGCAAGGATCTGCCAATGGTGAAATTTGGGTAATGATTGATGCTTTGTTTGTTCAAGGCGTCAACAAAATTTGGTTTGTTTTTAAAAGAAACAAATGGGGGGACAATTTTTTTAACCGTTGCTTATTTCAACTTTTGAGGGGCTTTTTTTAAATTCTTTATGCTTTTGTTTTTGTCCTTTGTTGGTTTTTAAAGTGTTTTTTGTTTTTTTGTTTTTTTCATTAAAAAGTAAAAAATTTCATTTTGTTTAAACGTGTTGCCATAACTGCGGGGTGGATTGGTAAATAAAAATTTTTAAAAAAAATGCCCAATTTCAGGACAAACCCGCTAATTTGGTTTTTGTCGGAAACCCCCGAGTTGCCCCCAATAACCGGCTTGGCGTAATTCATGTTTTGGACTATGGAGAATGAAAAATTTAAAAAGAATATTCCCTTGCAAACAATGTTTCCTAAAAAATGCTTTGCCATTTGCATCTTACTCAATCGTTGATTGTTATTATTATTATAATTTTTTTTAAAAAACAACCCAATTTCCCAAGTCAACTCCCACATGAACTGTTGCTCTTCGAAAACTTTGAATTGGGGAAGATGAAGGAGCAAAGGATGCATTATGTTTTTTTTTGTATGAGTATTTTTTTTCTAGTCCCCCTCTTAAATCTCTTAGCTTCCTTACCTTGCCAAATTTTTTAAAATCTTGTTTAACTGCCTTTTTATATGTAAGTTATTTTTGTACCCCAAAAAACCATTGTTGTTTTTTTTTTTCAAAACCTTTTTAATTGTGCTGCAAGTGCTTTTCTTTTAATTATTTTGAATTTTTTTTTAACAAGTGGTCCCCCCGCATTTGGGGGGTTTTTTTAAAACTTTTTCTTCTAATAAAAAGATTCCTGATAGTCATAAAAACCCTTTTTTTTTGAAAATCCATACATAAAAAAGTGGGCAAATTCTTTTTCAAGGTTGAATTTTTTTTACTTCATTTATTAAAAAAATTTCCCAAATTTGCGTCAGTAACAACCACTAAAAAAGATTTTCATACTTTGAAATAATTTTTAAAGCACATTTTTAATAAAAAAAAAGACAACAAGATTTGAACCGACACAAATTTTTTCCTAAATCCCCAGTACTGAATTTTCCCCCAAAACACTCCCGCGGAAGTAAATTTTTTGGCCCCACATGACGAAATGATATTCCATATAAAAATTAATATAATACATCAAAATGACTGTAATTCATGTCAACAGTAAAAGTATCCAGGGAAAAGGGCCAATTTTTTATCAACATTTTTTTCAAAGGTCTTTGCAAAAAAAAGAAGGAACATCTGGAAAAAGCAATTTTGCTTTTTGGGAGAAAATTTGCTATAATACAGGAAAGCAATAAAAGATTAATTTCTCTCAAAATGATGCGAAGAAGAACTAATAACAAAATAGGAAAAAAGGGCTGCTGAAATTTTAAAAAACATCTTAATTTTTGGTAAATCCCCTATTTCCTTCTCAAAATTCAACATGAAATCATAATGATGTTCGAACCAGCACAAAATAATAAATCCTCTTAAGAAAGAAACTCATATAATCCCAAGACATCATGTTTTTACTTCCGCAACGCATATTTCACTTCCATGCTGCTTTATGGACTTTCTGGCATTATATTGCTTGGTTTTGCCTGGTCCTCTCTGGGATCCTAATCGAAAGGGTGCAAAGGGGAAAAGTATTTTTTCCTTTTATGGAGGATGGTTTTTCCACTGTAAATTATCTCTTTGCATGTTATCGGAGGGGATCGATATATATGATTGCAGTAAAGTGCCTTTCCTCTTATTACAGGATCATGTGCTTGTGCCCAGCAGGGGTCTTTGTGTAATGAAATGTTGGTAATTGAAGACAGTTTCGGTTCATAATCAACTTTGAGTTTGGAACTATTGACACTGGAAACTGTCACTAATTTCCTTTGTTCAATCAGACTGTGACTTAGTTCTAAGACACCACTTCATTTGTTGCTACGTCAATTCTTTAAAAGCCTCACAACAAATCTCAATGCTGAGTAAGATTTAAAACGCCTGTAAATTATTTTTCTTCTCCCCATGTCTAAATATTTTTCTGTTAGTGATTACTTCTTTGTTTCTGGGTGAGGTTCCTGACCTCCCATAGTGGGCGGGGAGGTACATACTGTGTCTTCTTCCCCTTATTCTTTTCCCAACATGCTTTCGTCTTTGTCTTGGAATGAGATTACTTAGTTTTTTTCTGGCCCTGGCCGGAGTCCTTGCTGGGAGGGAAACAGTTTAAATCTTAGTTAATTTTTGGGAAATGATATTTTTTTCCTTGTAAATCATCTCTCTGTTATGCATTATAGATTTGTTATTTTGAATTATAATGTAAGCATTTGAGTGATTCCTCTTTGTTGGATTTTGTGTTTGGGTCCGGATGAGATTTATGGGTGATCTCAAACTAAGTACATTGATGGTATGCTCGGGAATCTACATCGATCCCTATTTGTTCCCAGTTCCCTTTATCTTACTTTCTTGGGTGCTTTAATTGTAATTCTATAACTTTTTACTATCTCATTTTCTTCCTTTTTACTGGCGCTGATATAACCTAAATGTGTTGCAAGCACTGTAAAACTCTTAAAAGCAAAGCAAGCATCTTCTTTGTTTCTGATGGGTAAAAAAAAGATTGCCACTCTTACTGGCGTCTTTGTGATTCTGAGAATATTCCAATTCATACCTATTTTTTATTTTTTTCCCCATAGGCTTGACAACAAGTGCAGACGATAGTACAGATGGGCTGGGGTAGAAGATCCAAAAATTTTAATCACTACAGCAAGAGATCCAAGTCAGAAGCTAAAATGTATGCTCAAGTTTCATTTCTACTAAGAAATCCATTGTAGCTTTAAAAAAGCCAATCACACAAATAATATTTAAAAAATCACTGTTTAGTGGTTGCCTGTTATCTAGATGATTTAGTGGGCACTTTTGTAAGCGGTGTGATCCAAAAGGGGGGGCTGAAGGCTCGTAACAAATAACTTTTCACAATCCTAACCCTTGCATCTCCACACTCACCCCTTGACACTCTGAAAACACAAAGAAGGAAGGATAAAGCAAAAATATTCCATTAAATTATCCCCCAAAATATTTTTATTGATTACCACAGCACATAAATCTAACAAGAAGAAAAACATGGGCTCTGACAACAAAATTATCCCGCCACACAGAAGAACCGAATCACCAAATTCATTCTTTCCATCTATTATTAAACTTTGGAACAGCCTCCTGACTGACATTGCGGAAATAAATTTCCACAAGAACCCACACAAAGATTCAATTGTACAAAAGTAGTAACTAAAAGTCATCATCATGTCTTATGTCATATTTGACACCTGTGCTCACTTGCAGGGAATTTTTTGTGACATCATCTAGACAGAGGCACCAAAGTCAAAATGACAAAAAGACCAGTTGTGGTCAGATTAGTTGATGTTTGAAAAGGGCAGTTGGGAGAGACGGGTGATTCTTTTTTTTTTTTTTATCTGTTATGATATTGGGCTCCCTTCCCGGAATTATTTATTTCATCTCATTATTTTTTTGCCTTAGGAGATGAAGTTGATATTCCCAATCCCCAACGCATCAACAGAGGAAGTTTCACTTGGGCAAACTGATGGAGGCTGCTAGAGCTAATGCATCAACTTGACTGTGTTTTTTGTTTCAAACATGCCGTGTGTTCCTGGTGGTGATAGTGTATTTTTAAAAAAAAAAACCTTTCAAAGCTTTGTTTAAAAACTGAAATAAAGCTTTTGTGAACAGGCACTTTTGTATTTTATTATTATACTATTGTACTGTGGAAATTTAAAATAGGTCGAGTCGAATCTTTTGAGCCATCACTAATAACATTGGTTCGGTAATAAAGTCTGGGTTTTTGCGCGAAAAAAAGTCTGGCAGCAGGGCGACCAATTGTGATTCCCAGGGTCATGATCAAATTTAATGACGAACAGATACTAATCGATTTAAAATTTTATTATAATAACTGCATTGTGGAAATTAACATAGACGAGATGAATCTTTTGAAACCACAATGATCAAATTGGTCCCGTTAATAAAGTCTGTAGGTGTGCTCAAAGGAATGTGACACAGAGCAGCCCAATGGCAATTCCCAAAGTCAAATGACTTTTTTCAGATAGGTATCATCATTATGCCTAGCAGATTTTATAATAATCATTTGAGTCAACAGTGATAGAATTACTCTTAATTTTAAAAAAGGTTTGCAAGTTACTTGTATATCAGTCTGTAAAAATAGCTTTCTAATTGTGTTTGTTGGCAAAATTAACATGGGCTGTATGGGAAAAGTTTTGTCCCCCAACCTTTCTTTCTTTCTTTTTTTTAAAGAAAAGATTTAAGTAATGAGTTTAGGAACATGATAGATAAGATGAAATCAACTTTTAAAAAGCCCCAAGGTAAATTACACTTTGCATCACATTGCTTCCTCGCTATCCTTTCTGTAGATAACTTAAAAAAAAAAAAAATTGTATTTTCTCTTTAAAATCACTCAATATGTATGACAGGACACTACAATTACATTACAAAAACACATTACCCCTGGTGAATAAAGTGGTCATAAAATATACTCTTTTCCAGCTGGAAGGTCAATAAGTCATCTTCCTCATGGACCCACTGCATTTTTCACCCTATCTAAACCCATCCTTAGACACGAAAATACCTGATGTCGGTACCATGTCCGAGGCCTTTCCACATCTAATTTTAAAAATTTTCAATCCAAGACTGGTCTAAGAGTTAAAGGATATCCTCCGTTTTCTCTTCCCTGTACCAAAGGAAGACCAAGGAGGGTTAGGGCCTTTGCCAATGAGGGTGACTTTATCTCATTCGGTTTAAATCTTAATAATATTTGAGCTTTTTATACACGGCAATAAGAAAGAAATAAGAATATACTTTATTGATCCTTTATGGAAATTATGATTTAGTATCACATCAAAATGTTTAAAGACATTTCTACATTTTGGTCATCATTCATTCATTCGTTCATTCATTCAATCGACTACAAAAAAACCTAAACAACAAGTATTTGTGAGTAAAAAAATTTCTAAAAAGAATTTTTTAATTAATTAGAGATTCAAAATTGTATACGTTTTTTTTTTAATTAAAACAAGAATTTATAAAAGCAAATAATTCAAAAAATTTAAAAAAGGTAAAATCCCTTTGTGCTCAAAGCACTTTTCAGGAAGTCCCAAGCCAACAACTATTGAATATAGGGGGAAAACATGCCTTGTGAGGCCATATTACAATTTTTTTTCTGCGGGGGACAAACTATTCTGCCGGGTACATTTTTAAACACCTGGTGCGTTGGATTTGAGAAAAGAGACTTTCATGGGATTTCGTTTCCCAACAGGGAACTTCACGCCAGGGGGGAGTGTCTACCACAAAGTACTCCATCTTTTTCTGTTTTCTTTGAGAATGACTTTGGGGGGAAGCCTAAATCTGTAATCGTTTTTAAAGAATAAAACATTGAATCTTCTAACATTTGTAACCCATCCCGTGTGTCTTTTTAGCTACTGACCAAAATCAGGAAACGTGTTTGATCAGGGTTGAGGGAACTGATGGGGGGTGACTTTCAATTTTTTTATTGCTCTTTTGGGGACTGTGTTTTTATCCCGTTAAAATTGTATTGTTCTTTTTTTTTTTTTTTTTTTAATTATTATTTTCCCGAAAATGGCTATGGAATTTTAAAAATTTTTATTTTTGTTTTTTTTTTTTTTTGTTTCATGTTACCTTTTTAATCTTAAACGTTTTCATCGCATTTTTTAAAAAATTTCGGGTGTTGTAAATTTGTTTCAAATTTAAAACTTTTTTTTAAAAGAGATAAAGAAATATACACGTTTAGTAAATATTTCCCCCCTTTTACCCTTTTCCAAGGGTTTAAATTTGCTTTTGAAATTTAAAAACTCATCTGCGGTTTTCCTTTTAGAGAATGTTTTTAAATTTATTTTTTGTTGAAGTTCCTGGGGTTTTTTTTTTTTTTTGAGTTTTTTTTTTTTTTGTTTTTTAAAAAAAAATTTGTTCTTTCATAAATTTTCAACCCCTTTATTTTTTGTCTTTAAAAACCACCACCATACCTAAAAAACAGAAGACAGAGAAATGGGCTGAGTAAGTTGGTCCACGTTTTTGAATAAATGTATTATGATACGACTTATTTTTTTAAAAAAAATTTTTTATTCTAAAAGCCGTTTCAGAATTTACATTTAATATATTTTATAATTTTGCCCTTTTTTTTGTTGTTTATAGAAAAACACTCGACACGCGGGGTTGTTTGAATGGATTAAAAATTCAAAATTTGTCCCTTCCCAAAAAACGGTATTTGCGGATTTTAAATTTGGGGGTTTTTGTACCCACCCAAAATTATTTTCTCTAAAATTTTTATAAAAAAAATTTTTAATTTTTATTCATTGCCAAGATATGAGCCTTTGATGGCTTTAGAAAATTTCAAATTATAGAGAATTTCTTTAAAATTGGTATTAACAAAGCGCTTGCTGTGTTATTCCAAAGCTTTTTTTAAAATTTTGAGAAACACATTTGGTTTTAAGGTTTTTTAATTTTAAAAGTGTGACGTCCAGCCCTGAAAGCCGGCTCAGTTTAATTTAAGTCTAAAATCGGGTTGCTTTTTTTTTTTGCGGAGAGTAAATCAAGCGTGAAATCCCAAAAAACTGGAATTTTAAGTCTATTTATTAGCAACATTCTGAAAGTTTGAGCACAATTGAGAAAATTTTTTTTACACACACGGAAAATTAAACATGAAATATGATCAAGGGGGAAATTTTTCGGTAATGCGATTCTGAATGCAAAAAAAAACTGCTTTGGGGGAATTTTTTTCAGAGTTGGTAATCGTTTATGGGGGAAAATTTACTTGAAGCGGTAAACTTTTTGGGGTAAAGAACAAGGGGGATTTGGCATGCAGGTGAGCCACGCACGGAAAGTCAATTTTTCTTCCCAGTCACAAGAGAACAATCAGAGTTTAAAACTGTTCCCCTTTTTTTTTGACCACCACCACCCCTGATTTAAATATCTTGGCATTTTTTATTTGGGGGATCTCTGGGGGATTTTTTATTAAAAGATGAAGTAACGTGAACATTTTTTTATTTTTCTGTTTATTTCTGTCTTTACCTCATCAGATTCAAAAATTTTGAGGGCAGGGGTAAAATCCCCAGCAGACACGAAGGGTCCCCGAAACCTTACAGAATACCGGTCGCAAGAAAAGTTTTTATCTTTAAATGAATTTAAAAATTACACATTATTTTTTTTTGTAAAATTTATTATAAAATAAATATTTTTAATTTAAATTTTGGTGGGATTAAAAATTTCATCAAATGATTTTAAGGGGGTTTTTCTTCTTTATGACCTCGTCAAAAAGGTATCATGATGATAATCTTCCCTAGATCCAAGAATTCTGGGGATTTTAGGATTTTTCAGAAATTTCAGCTATTTTGCCGTGTCAAACTTTTTTCCCCTAAGTGGTAGTTCAATTGAAAAATCACGTTTGATTATGTCATTTTTTGACACCCCCTTGTCAGCTGCAAATTTTTTGGAAAGCCCCTGCGTTGTCTCGCACAAATGGTGCCAAATGGAAAAGTGGCCAATGCCCCTAATGGCTTGGGTTTTAAAAAATTTTGAAGGGGGGGATGGGGGTGGGGAATAAATTTTTTCCCTTTTTGCTTTGACCTATTTTTTTTTTTTGTTTGTTTCATTCAATGAATGCAAAAATTCAATTGTGG
>NW_027624789.1:0-22964 GCF_034508935.2 Berghia stephanieae | reverse complement strand
GCGGCCTCTTGGTTCAAAAACAAAGAAACTTATTTTTTTATTCTTCAAGCTGGCTAGAACTTTTCATATGTCTTGTGACCAGAAATGTGTAAAAGTCAAAACATGATCAAATTTATGTTTTTTTCCCTCTGGATACGCTTTTATGCTCGACGGAGAAATATTTCATACGGGCGTCCTCCATTGTTCCGATAGTTTATGAGCCAGTGTTGCTAAGTTACATGCGTCATTAGGAAGGAAGTGACGTTACGACTATTGAATCCTATTTATGGCCTGATACTGACCAATAAATGACGTCAAAATGCCAGTCTTTTACCACAAAAGAAAACAAATCGTGAGTTGTATTCAATAGTTCAACCAATGTAATAACTTGTTTCCATGAGCTCTACTAACGACAAGTCACTAGGCGGTGCAAAAAAACAAATTAATGACGTCAAACTGCTAGTCCTTTTGGATTTCAGTCACCATCATATCTTGTCGCGCCAGTAAGTCAGCCAGTCCCGGGCAGTCTGGTTGCATTCCCTCAGGTCAGCATTGGTGCAGTGAGGTCCCAGCGAGCATTCGGACAGGATGTGGTCCATTGGTCTGTCTGGGGTGACCGCATGGGCATTCAGTGCCGGTGAGATTTTCCATTTAAAGAGGTTGGGGGCGGTGTTTCCCACCTTTGCTCTAGCTCTGTTCAACGCCACCCATTCTTTTCTCTTGAGGTCTGTGGCCTGCTGGGAGGCTTTTCTGTTGGGGGCTGGAGGGCATCGTTTGCTGTCTTGTCCCATTCTACCCATTTGTCCAGGGGAAGAATGCTGAGTGGTCTGGGTGAAGGCTCTCTACTGTGAGGAAGCTTTTTTCTTGATTTGAGCCTGCTTTTGGGGGCAATGTGGTCATGAAGGGGGTGTCTCTGGTCCATTTCTTCTTTGTATTTTTGTATTTGGGCATGAGTTTCCCTCCGGATGTGTGGTGGGGCTATTCCTGCTGCACGGTTAGACCAGTGGTAATGGTTGTTGCTCTCAGCTGGCCGTTATGATCCGGCAGGCGTTGTTGAGCTCGGGGTCTAGCTTGGAGGCATGGCATGATCGGGCCCATACAGCTGAGCAGTACTCCGCAGTTGAGTTAGCTGAGGGCCAATGCTGTGGTCCTTAGAGTTTTAGGGTCAGTTCCCAGTTCAATGTTTGCAGCTTTCCAAGGAGGGCATTACGCGTGGACACTTTTGCCTTGGTCTTTCTCACGTGTTCTCTGAAGGACAGAGTTCGATCAAGCGTCACTCCGAGGTACACTGGGTGGTAGTTGTACTTAATGTCTGGCCATTCCACTTGATGTTAAGTTTTTTGTGGGGCTTGGTGGTTGTTGAGGTGAAATGCACCACACTTGTGTTTTCCCTGGGTTGGCGTTCAGCGAGTTTTTAGTGTAGTACTTTGTAAGGGTGTCTAGGGCATTGTCAGTCTGCTCTCGATTGGTTGGAAGGACCAATCCTGTGTTGCGAGGCATAGGTCATCAGCAATATGAATCGGCGGATATTTGGGAACTCAGGCTGATCATTTGTATATATGTTGAAAAGTGTTGGAGCCAGCACTGATCCTTGGGGAAAGGACCATTTTCTGGGTGCGCCACCTGCACTTCCGGCCATCCATTTCAACAAAGAAGCGCCTGTTTTCGAGAAGTGACTGGATAATATTTACAATTTTTTATTCTTTATCATTTTAGCCACTTTGAGGAGTAGGATCTTGTGATTCACTGTGTCATAGGCTGCAGTGAGGTCGACGAAGACTGTGCCAGTGACCTGTTTTGTCTCAAACCCATCTTCTATGAATTGTGTAAGGTTAAGAAGTTGACCACATGTTGACCGTCCTGGTCTGAATCCAGCCTGGTCTGGGAGACAGTTGTTCGTCTAGACTGGGTGACATGCGGGACATAACCATTCGCTCAAATAGCTTGTATGCGATGCACAGGGGGGAGATCGGGCGATAGCTTTTCTTGATTTTGGATCTTTCCCGGTTTCAGTAGGGCGACTACTCTTGCTTTCCTCCATGCACTTGGCAGCCTGTTTGTCCTTGCGCCATACATTGAAGAGGTCCAATAGCCAGGATAGGGTTCTCGGGCCAAAGTGTTGAATCATCTCAGTTGTGATTCCATCCAGTCCAGATGCTTTTCCTGCCTTCAGATGGGACAAGGCCTCTAGTAGCTCCTCCAGGGTTAAAAGAGTCAAGATGATCTTCACTATCCTTGAGGGCTTTGTCCATTTCACGTTTCAGGGCTTTTAGTTGGCCTCGTGCTTTCTTGGCTGGTTTCCCATTCAGTGAAGCTGATGTGCTACTTGGTGCAGGTGTTACTGCAGCCACTCTTGTCTGGGTATTTTGTCATTATTCAGTTTTGAAATTGTAGTCCAGGCCTTTTTGTTGTTTAGGGTCATATTGGTGGAGGTTATTAATTCCTTCCATCTTCTGATTTTTCATCGGCTATCATTGATGTGAGTTCTTCACCCAGTTCTAGGGTTTCTTCACTGAAAGGATCCACCTTGTATGATTCACAATGTATCTTTCATATAGTTTCTTGCTTTCATCTTGGAGACATTGGAATATAACTTTTTCGGCATCCTCGGGGGATGTTTTTCTTTGCAACTTTCCATATGAGTGTTCTAAAAGTCGTCGTATCTCTGTGGGTCACTTTTATATTGGTGATCTCATTGTCTAAATCTTTAGTAAAGTTTTCCCAATTTGCTTTTCTAAATTGAATCGTGGTATCGCATTTGATTCGAGGGCTTTAACAGCTGGTTTGATGCTGATGATGGTAATAGGCCTGTGTTGAGATTTCGGAATAGGCTACCTACAGTCCTTTCAAAGTTTGAGAAGTGTTGAGAGGATATGAATGCCAGGTCCGGATTGTAACCTTTCTTCCACCGGGCACTCATAAGGTTTTCTTGTCTTTGGGGTTATGGAGGATTGTGAGGTCATTGCCGGCCGCCCACTCCTCAACAGCATCTCCGTCAAGGTTATTTTGCTCATATCCCCATATAGTGTTATGGCTGTTAAAAATCTCCAATGATCAGGGGTTGGTTTTCTATCGGATAGATTCATTTGGGGCCACTTGAATGGGGTTAATGGAGGTTTGTACACAGATATGATGGTAATCAGTGTTGTTTCTACTCTGAGAATCTCAATGTCATTTTCTGAGTGATCATCGCTTTTCAGTATGGTAGATTTTTTCTCGGGTGTAAAATGGCATTTCCCATATTTTGGGTGTTCGTGGTGTATTACTAGTTGCATGCCAGGTATGCAAGGGGGTTTTTGAGTCTTTGTGGGGTTTCCTGTAAGCAAAATTATATCTGCTTTTAGCTCTGTCAGTATCTTGCATTTGGTTTTGGGAGTTTCCCTTCTGTGTTGAACTTACAACATTGAAGGTTTTCCATTGTCTGGGCCGGGGGGTATCCTTTTACCGCCCAATTTTATTCTCTCTGGTGGGCGTAGTGTAGCAATCAGTCTCCCTTTAGAGAAGGATTTTCAGGAGCACGACGTGAACGTTTGCTACTTGCTCCCCGGATTTCGTATCAGGCTATAACATAAAAGATGGCTATGATCGAACTGGGTTTCCTTTCAGGTACGAAGAAAAAGCCCGTACCGCTGACCACGTTTGCCCCCATGTCGTAGCTTTAGTTTCCCCAGTTTTTTCGAATCACGACAAAGGAGCCAAATTAAAAAATTAAAAAAGTAGCTGAAATATTATTAGTATTAAACTCTTGGCACTAAAAACCCACTCTGGGCTGGATTTATGCCCATTGCGAAGTTGTGACTCTAGCCAGGAGCAGCGTGTTTGGTCCGTATTTGCTTAATGGACCGTGCCCTTTTTTATGCTGAAGTAGCATGCCCCTTTAGGTGTCGTGCTAATGTCCAAGCAAACTTACATACATACTTAATACATATACAACATGCATACTACATCATTACATACTACTCTAAAACATACATACTTTTAAACTAATACATACATACAAAATCATACATACATAAAAAATAAAAATTTGGGTTTATTTCGGAAAAATTTTCATTAATGTAAAAGGGTAACATTTCTTGACATAATACCTTTCCAAAAAATTATGTCAATGTTAGAGTGGAGTTTTTTTTTTTGAACATTTGAAGTTTCAGACTTCCCACAGATGTCCCGGGTATTAAATGTTATTGTGTTGATCCCCCATGATAATGTGTGTTTGATGATGATGACGATGATGAAGATGTAATAAGGCGATAGGCGTTTGTCGTCAGCGTTGTCTTGTTCCATTTTTTTTGGTACCAGTGGTTTTGTTTACGTTTCCCCCGTTTGGGGGGACTTTTTAAATTTTTTTTAAAAAGGTGAAAAAGAGGGCCCGTAAAAAAATTGGTGCCAGTTTGTTTTATTTTTTTTTTTAAAATTTATGGTGACCGTCTGCCCGGGTATTTTCTTTAGGTAATTTTTTAACACGCTTGGAGTTGTTTGATTTTAAACTCACTTGTTGATGAGGCATGCGGGAGGGGGGGGGTAGTGACTCATCGGACCAGGGTGTGTCATAAAGTTTTTATTGGGTTTTTGTTGACATTTTTTTATTTTGGCAGGGTTTTCTGTGTTGTTTTCTAAAACTGGTGGGGTTTTTTTTCTTCCGTTTTAAAAATTTCCATGCTTTTGGGGGGGTGGTTTTCGTTTGTGTTGGGGGTTTTTGGTCATCCCTTTTTTCCTCCGGCCCTTGGTTGGGGGGTTTGGGGGTTTATTGGGAGGGCTTTTTGGGGGCTTTATATTTGTTGTTTTTCGATTTAGGGGAACATTGGGTTAACGGGGGGCCGGATGGGCGGGGTGGGGGTTGGGGGCGTCCCGATTTATGTCGATGTAGTTGTCTGATGTTTAAAAGTAGTATTAAAGGTATGTTGTTGTTTTATGTCCTTTGTTTTGGGGTTTTATGTTGTTTGTTGTTGTTGTCTTATGTATGTTTTGTTTGTACGTAAGTATGTATGTTGTATGAAGGGATGTATGTTTTGTATGTGTTGTAAGATGTTGTAGTAGTTGTTTTGTTATGTTGGTATTTTATGTTGTAGTTGTAGTTGTCTGTAGTCTGTCTGGTTTTTTGTATGATGTATGATTTTTGTTTTTTGTTTATTTGTTGGGAATGTATGTTGTATGTTGAGATGTTATGTATGTTTGTTGTTGTTAGTATTCTGGGGGTAGTAGATTATTTGGGGTTGGTTTTTTATGTAGTCTGTTGTTGTTTATGTATGTTGTATGTAGGGTTTGTTGTTGTCGTTGTTTTTTTTATGGGGGTAGTTGAGTAAAATGTTTGTATGTATGGTATTTAGTTTATGTTTTGTTTATGTTTTATGTTGTAGGGGATGTTGTTGTTGTATGTCTGATGTAGTATGTATGATGTCTGTCTGTTTGTAAATGTATTTTCGGTAGTCTGTAATTTTTATGTAGTAATGTAAGTTAGGGGAGTTTATGTCTGTAGAGGTATGTTGTAGTATTTATTTATGTTTGGGGGTATGATGTATGGTTTCTGTATGTGCTTTGTTGTATGTTTTGTCTGTAATTTTTTGTATTCTGTTGTAAGTTGTTATGTATGTTGTATGTATGTCTGTTGTAGGTCTTGTAGGTATGATGTTGTTGTATGTTGGTTATGTTTGTTTGTTGTCTGTTGAAGTTGGGTTTTCTGTTTTTGGGTCGTCTTGGTTTTATGTTGTTGTCTGTAAGTATTGTCTGTCTGTATGTTGTATGAGTTGTTTTATTTATGTTTGGTTCGGGTTTATAAGTTTGTTTTTCGTAGTATGTATGTCTGAGCTGTTGTTTATGTATGTTGGGATGTATGTATGTATTTTGTAAAGATGTCTGTATGGGAATGTCTGTTGTTGGATTTAGGTTTTTATGTTTAATTATGTGGTGATTTGTTGTATTATGGGGTTTTGTATGTATGTTTTTGTATGTTTTGTATGTTTTTGTTTTGTTTCATGTATTTTTGTAGATGGGATGATGTAGCTGGTTGGGATGCTGTAGATTTTTTGGATGTTGTTTGGTGTTGTCTGATTTTGGGGTTTTATGAAAGTTTTGTATTTTTGTATGTTGTTTTGTTGTATGTATGTTGTTGTTGTTAAGTAAAGTCTGTTTATTTATGTATGTTTTTGATGTATTTGTAGTCTTTGTTGTTGGTAGTTGTAGATGTTGTGATGTATGTCTGTATGTATGTTGTATGTAGTTGTTGTATGTTTTATCTGTTGTCAAGTATGTAGTTTTGTCTGTTGTATGTCTGTTGGTAGGGATGTTTGTATGGTATTATGTCGTTGTTGTTGAGTAGTTGTAGTTGTATGTAGGGATTTGTATTTTAGGGTTTTCTGTTGTAGTTGTATGTTTTTGTATGGGTCGTTGTTGTAGTAGTATGTACCTGGTATGTATGTCTTATGTTGTATGATGTTGTTGTATGTATGTTGAAAAACTGTAGTATGTATGTATGATTTGGGTATTTGTTGTATGTTGGGATGATGAGTCTGTTTTTTGTTGTTGTTGGGGGTTTTTTTGTATGTATGTTGTCTTTGGGATGTTAGTTATGTAGGGATGTTTTTGGTCTGTTTTTGGTATGTTGTTGTATGTTGTGGGGAAGTTGTATGTATTTATGTATGTTTTTGAGTATGTAAAGGGATGTTTTTTGTATGTATGTATGGTATGTATGTTGTATGATTTTCTGTATTTATGTTTAAGGTATTTTATGTTGTATGTTTGTATGTCTTGTAATGTATGTATGTATGTATGTATTTTTCTGTATTTTTATTATGTTATGTATTTTAATGTATGTATGTTTGTTTGGGGTTATGATGTTGATTTTGTTTTAAGTTGTAGGGTGTTGTTGATTTTTTGTATGTTGGTGTCTGTTTTTAAAGAAAAATTTTAAAAATTTTTATTTTATTTTTAATTTTTATTATTAAAAATTTAAAAATTATTTTAAATATGAAATTTAATTTATTTTTTAAAAATTTTAAATTAAAAGTAGTTTAAATAATTTAATTTTAATGAATTATGAAATTAAAGTTTAATAAATTTTTAAATTTTTATTAAAAATTTAATTATTTCAAAAAGCATTATTTCTAGCCTTAATAAGTATTTTTAAATTTTTTTTAAAAAATTTTTATGATTTTTTAATTTTTAATTTAAAATTGGTTTTAATTTTTATTTTTATTATTTATTATGAAATTTAAAAGTTTAAATTTTAGTCAGATTAAAATTTTTAAATTATTATGAAAGGGGTTTTATTTTATTATAAGTTTTATGAATTTGATTTTATTTTTTAAATTATTAAATTTAATTTTATGTAAAAATTTTATTTTTAAAAATTATTTTTGAATTTTTTTTAATTATTTGTTGAAGTTTTTTTTATGAATTTTGTTTATTAAAATAATATTAATTAAATTTTATTTAAGATTAATTTATTAAAGATTATGTTTTTTGTATTATTTTTTATTTTCAAAAGAATGAAGTTTATTAAATTATTAAAGTATTTTTTAATGAAAAAAAGTTTTAAAATTTTTATTAAAAATTTTTTAATTATTTTTAGGTATTAAATTAAAAATTTTTAAAAATTAAAAATTTTTAAAAATTAAAAATTAATTTTTAATAATTTAATTTTTTTTTAAAAATTATTAAAAGGAATTATTAAAAATTTTTTTTTTAGTTTTAAATTAAAAATTTAATTCATTAAGTATTTAAATTTAAATTTTTTAATTTTAAAATTAAAAATTAAATTTTTATTTTTGGGGGAAAAATTATTTTAAATTTATTTAAAAATTTTTTTAAGATTTTTTGGGATTTTTTAAATTTAACCCCCCCCCCCCCCCCCAAATTTTTAAATTAAAAAGAATTATTTTTAAAAATTTTTTTTTAAATTTTTGTTGTTTTGTATGTTTTTTTTGAATTTTAAAGGTATGTTGAGGGTTTTAGGTTGTTTTTGGGTTTTGGGGTTTAGTTTTTTATTTTTTAAAAATTTACATAAAATTTTTTTACTTTTTTTTTTTAATTTTAAATTTTTAACCATTCTAAATTTCTTTTTTTACTACTTCTATTACAAACTTTTTTAACATACTAAAATTCTGTTTCATACTTTCCCAATCTTACTTTATTTTTTAAAATTTACTTTAATTTAAATGAATTTCTTTTTTAAATTAAATACAAAATACATAAATAAATACTTAATACAAAAAATTTTTTACAAATACATACATACAATACATACATACTACATTCTTTAAAAATACTTTACACCATAAATTTCCCTTAAAAAGAGCTAAAAAAATTTTGGGGGATTTTTGGGTATTTTCCCTCCAGTTTATTTCGAAAAAATGACAAAAGTCATGAAAAGGGGAAAAGCAATCTATATTTAGGTTTCTTATTTTTTTTTTAAAAACCTTTGCTTTTAAATTTAATTCTTTTTACACTTCTTCTATCTTAATTTTTTAGTTAAAATTTTGAAAAATTTTACTAATTTTTTTGTATCGTTTAAAGCTTCTCTTGAGGAAATTTCCGTTTTTGGGGGTTTTTTCCCTTATACTTCCCCCCTGGGGTGTCTTTCTTAACTGTCAAAATATTGCACATTGAAGTTGTCCCAAGTATATATACGCCTCAAAATTATTTAAATTTTTTAATTTTTTAAAAAAACTTATGTATCATATATCTCGTTAACTATATTTTCCGTTCCAAATCCCGTGTGCAGGGGAAATATTTCAAATTCCCCCAAGGGTTACAAAAATGTGGTGCCGTTATTTTTTGAATGCGGGCTTATATTTTAAGTGACTTTAAGAATTTTGAAAAACCGATTTTTGAGGGGCCCCAAACAGTTTCTAACAATGCCGAATTCCTTTGTTCTTTTTATCGTTTAAAATTTAAAATTTAACTAAAAATTTTAAAAATTTTACAGTAATGGTGTTTTGGTTCTTTTCCCTTGTGGGGAAAATATTCCAACAAAGTTACATTAGGGGGCGTAGCAAACAAATAATTTTGATTTGGGTTTCAAAAAATTTGTAACAATAGACGTTAAAATAGTTTAAAATATATTGCTCGAATTTTTTTCCGGGAGAGGGGCACAATAGGGTTTAATCGGGGACAAAACATATTTTGTAAAACGGAAAAATATGGTCCCCCTTTCCCAAAAAGGGGGGGGTTGTTATTGTCCCTGTGTTATTCACAATATACCAAATGACTTTTAACAATTTAAAAAACCTGAGTGTACCTTTAAAAAAATTTTGCGATGACACCGCTCTTCAATCCCTAATAACAAATGGCAACGAAGGGGGTTTTTAAAAGTTCAAAGGGTAAGGGTCACCCCGGGTTTCTTTGTCATTTTTTTTTGACACCCAACGTTTAAAAGTAATGCTCAAAAACTGTTTCCCCCGACTATAAAAAAGTTTTTTGGATACCCCTCGTTTTGTGTGTTGTTACGTTATATTCCCGGGGATGGCAAATTTTTGAGTTCTTAGCAAGCGAATACTATCTTTTGGCGGGACATTGATAGATTTGTGTTTGGTGTGATCCCCACCCCCCCATAAAAGTTTTAAAAAACAAGACAAAGGAGCTAGTGATTGATTTTTAGGGGGGGGGGAGTAAAGGGAACCGATAGAACCTTTAAAAATTAAAAGGGCCCAATTCTTTACAGCGATTTCCCTCACTACAAAAAAATTTGGGTTTGAAAACGTTGACGACAGGCTAAAGGGGGAGGGAACACTTGAAAAAATTTAGGCATAGATATGCAAACGTACTTACTTTTTTATCAAAACGTTCTCTTTTTTAAAATTTGAAAAAAACCTCTCCCACATTTTTTTTATAGAGCAGTAATCGAAAGTGTTTTGTCATTTTGTATATCAGTTTGGGGAGGAATTGTTTTAGCAGGGGAAAAAGGAACACAAAAATTAAAAAATTAAAAAAACCCTTTAAAAACGCATATAAATGATGTTGAAGATTTTAGACCCTTTATAGGGAAAATTTTTTTATTATTTAAAAAAATTTAAATATTAAAAGGGACCAGAACCATCCACAAAGGGACCATGTTATTATGCCGGGAAAGGAGTGTTTCCCCCTTTCTCTATTTCACCCAAAAACTTGTATCAGGCTTTATAAAAACAAGCAATAATAATTTTATATAATTATTTCGCTTTTTTACTTTAAAAAAAATGAAAAATATAAATTTATAAATTTAAATTTTGGTTTTGTAATCTTTTCCCTTTTTTAAAAATTATAGTGAATTTTTAAAACTATTTTACAGTTTTTAAAATTTATTCATATTTTTAAAGTCGGTTGGTTAGGGAAAGTGCCCCTTTTTTTTATATTTACATCCTATTTCCATTGTTTTTTTTATTTTAATTGTGTAAATTTTTAACACGTTGAAAAAAATTTCCTTTTTGGGATCCCAAAAAAATATTAGTTATTATTATTATTATTATTATTATTATTATTATTATTATTATTATTATTATTTTTATTTTATTATTATTTTTATTATTTTTATTATTATTTTTTATTTTTTATTATTATTATTATTATCATCATCATTATTTTTTATTATTTTATTTTATTATTATTATTTTTTATTATTATTTTTATTATTTTATCATTATCTTATCATTTTTTATTTTTATTAGATTATTATTTTTAAAAATAAATCATCATAATCATGTTGCCCGTCTGGGCTTTGCTGGGGGCTTCGCCCCACGGGGAAAACATTGTTGTGCACCCTTTGGGCTTTGGGGATCAGGGGACTAAAATTTAAATGAAAAAAAAAACTGAAATATTTTTTATATGGTACACCCAAAGTTGGGGAAGATGGGAACATAGTATGTCTTTTTTAAAAAAACCCACGTCTCCTGACAGATAGGCAAAGGGAATTTTGGGTTTTGTGCGGGACGACTCTTTAAGGCTGGGAACCCCATTTTAAACCCTAAATGGTAAAGGCCCTTTAAAATTTTAAAATTAAACAGATCATCCCCATCATAACTTTCATCATCATCCATCAGATCATCATCATCATCTCACCCATCATTTTTATTATTATTTTTAAATTTTTTTTTAAATTATTATTATCTTTATTAATTATATATGTTTTTGTGTGTTCTGTTTTCATGAGCCCGTTTTACACCCTTTATCTTTACCTCATTTTATTGACTCATTTAGGACCCTAGTTACTTGTTCAAGCATGGGTTTTAAAATTGTTTTCTCGTTTTCAAATTAATCCCCATAACCATTCGGGGCCCCCTTTGGTTCTGTCCCTTTTTGGGGATTTTTATCAACTTTTCTTGTGGGGGAAAGGGGCCCCCAACAGTGAAAATGGGGACCCAGACAATTGTTTTAAAGTTTGGTTTGGGAAAGGGAAAAAAAACCGTTTCATTCTTTGCAATTTTTTAAATTTTAAAAAATTCTTGGCCCTTTCCCCATCGGGTTTAAATATGGTGTTCCAGCCAAAAAGAGTCGTCCAGCCCCAAAACCCCAAGATTCTTTGCTCTATCTGTCAGGAGCCCTTTGGCTTTTTTTAAAATAGACAAAATTTTGAAACCCCAGTCTTCCTAAAATTTGGGTGTCCCAATAAAATAATATTTCATTTTTTTCTTCATTTAATTTTTAAAGTCCAGGTTTCCAACCCCAAATGGATGCCCCAAACAATGTTCCAGGGGAGCGAACCCCAACTGCATGCGAAAACGGGAAAACAAAACCCCAAAACAGCTGCGAAATCATCGGCATAATTTTTAAAAATTCACCCCAAATGTGACCCCAATGGTTCCCCAAAGGGGCATAGTGTACAGAGTATAGAGCAGGGCCCCCTAGACCAAACCTTGTGGGACCCCAAAAGTTCAAGAGAAAATAAAAGGATTTGTTTTCCATCAATAAAGGGAAAGATTGGGGTTCTATTACTTGGGATAAAATTTTTAAACCTTTGAGGGAGGGTTTGTAAAATTTTTCCCAAGCTGTGAAAAAACATGGAAAAATTTTTAAATTTCACCATGTCTTTTAAATCTAGACACCCCCTACGAATAACTATTATTTTTCCTGATTTTTCCTATAAATTTTCTTTCCCCCTGGTCAAACAAACATCTTTTTTAATACTACTAATTGTTTTTACAACAACAACGGGAAATTTTTTTATGAAAAATGTATGTTCTTTTAATTTTTAAACTACAGTGCAGAAACCCGGGGGCGAACGAAAAAAACCCGCAATCCCGGCCCGCAGTAGTCGTCGCCCGTCCCCCTGTACTCGTGATCTCGCCCGCCCCGGGCACGGGAAAACTTTAAAGAAGTCATTTCCGGTCCATAAATTCTCGATATGGTTTTTAACTCTAAATTGCTTCGTAAAAAGATGATGGTGACTATTATATTTTACTGAATAATCGTTTTAACAACAGTAACAAGACGGTATTATGTATTTTAATGCAAGACCCAATCGTAAAATAAATTACAGATTCGAAGAGTGCCCTGTATTTTTTGTAGGGGGACCCGGAGAGTTCATGATAAAAATTTTGAGATTGCCCATATACCTATCCTCATAGGGTTTAAAAATTGTAATGGTTTAAAACGATCCGTTTTCAAATTTTTTACTTTTTTCATGTAAGATTGGCGCTTAAGTTTTTTGTTTAATCCCCATTTCTCAGCGGGGAAAAACATTTCCAAACCCGATGGGCTTTTATTGCTTTGGGGGTTTTAAATTTCTAATCTATTCATTTTGATTTTCCATTTTTTTACTTTCACTTTTTAAAAATAAAATTTGTCATGAGTAGGATTTTTGTGTGAGCCCGGGGAACCCTATTCTTGAATGTTTAAGAATAAAAAAAATTTTCAAAAATTTGAAAGAGCAAATGTTAAAAAAGTAACTATGAAAATATGGTATTGTTTTTATTCGATAGGAAAAAGGGGGCTGGATTATAAATTTAAATTTCCCATGGGGGGGAAACTGAAAGGGGAAAACCAAAATAGTTGTACGATATTTTATGCCCAAAGATCATCTGAAACCCCCGATTTTCTTTTTAAACATTAAAAAGGATTCTATCGGTGTTCTTGAAAAGGGAAAAATTTTGGGAATGGGTTTTTTTTGGGAAAAATAATCTGAAAAACATTTAAATTTGAATTCTTCTTTAAGTGAAAAAAAAAATTATAAAACTTCAATAATGAGCAGTAATTTGATCAGCCAATGGTTCAGTTATCAAAAAACGTCAATATTTTCGTTGGGGGAAAAAAGGAAAAGCAAATGCAGCCCCTTGGGAGTTCCCGCTTAAAAGATTACTTTCGTGAACGCAAAACCCAAAAAACGGATTTTCTGGGGCTTTCTTCCGTTTTGATTTCACTCTGAACGGTATAACTTTTAACTTTAGGAAATTTTAAACCCTGTCACAACATCCCACCTCAAGGAATACGTCGATTTTTAGCCCCAGCATTTGGGGTTCCCCTTTTGGGTCATTTTCAATTTACCCTGAACTTTGGGTTAGGATTTTACTAGCCCCCTCCCGCCCAAAACGCATACCAAAGACGATTGGGGTGCATTTTGGCATCAAGCCCCGTACAACTTTGGTATGTTTTTCCGTTTTTTTCACGATTAAAAAAAACCAAATTTTTGCTCTTACACTTACTCTTGGAAAAGTTCTGTGGTTTGCGGAGGTATCTGGGCCCCAAGCTTTTTGAAAATAACTTCCCCCAAAGGTTTTGGGCCAAAAATTAAAAACCTTTTCTACATCCTTTAACAGGACTGCATCGGCTATCCCCATGGGGTTTTTTGATGGGAATATTTGTAACATGGATAATCAATCCCAAATGAAGAAAGTTCGAATGTTTCATACTTCCCAATTTTTTAAATATTTTTAACCCAAAATCATATTCTTGAACGAAATTCCGTTTTTTTCTTGGGACGTTGGTTTGATTAGCACTGCCCCTCCCCTTTTTGCCCCCGGGTTTCATTTTTTATTCGAGAAAAAAAAAGAGGGAGAATTTAAAGAGGTTAAAGTGTATCAATAAAAACTGGAAAAAGATATAAAAAAAGTGAAAAAACCACCAACCCAAAATTGTTACAGGAAGGTGATTTAGTTTAAAAATTTTAAACCCCCATGCGAAAGCTCATCCATCAGGTTATATTTCCCAATTAGATCAAATAACCTCAATTTGGAAAAAGACATTGAAGAATTTAAAAACTTTCCCCCAGACAAACATATTATTTGGACCCTTTGATAAAAATGCCCGGAGCAAACAGCCAAAAACTACCCCAGAAAAGTATTTAGAGATATCACCTCAAAAGAAGTCACGGGGTTGCAGGGTTTTTTTTCCGGGGGATAAAACCCGACGAAGATGCATCACAAAAAGTTACGTACACAGAATTATTTAAAAAACAAAAGCATTCCCAAATTTTTTATTGATACTCGGTATTTTCGTTTTCAGGCATCCCCGCGTTGAAAAAATCAAACTCTTTGCCCAAAAATGGATAGATGATGACCCCTTTTTTTAACTAATCTAGCCACCGTAATGTCCATTGTCTTTTTATTTTTTGCCTTTTGGGGGTACTTTGTGGACAAAATTCGGGGGGGGAAAAAAGCTTTTTGGTTTTTAGAATTAACCCCTTGCGTCTCCATTTTTCTCCGGTGTAATTTCCCCAAACCAAAAATTTAAACGCTTGTTGTATTGTGTTGTTGTGTATGTTTTTTTATGGTGTTCAGTCAAAAAACTTATCCATTGGGTTTTCCCAATTTTAGCTAAAGTATTCGGAGGGGAAAAAAATTTTGGAAAAACTTTTTGGGTTGCAATTTGTTTGGCTGGCCGCCGTTCATTTTGGGGAATTTACCCGTGATAAATTTCAAAAACTTTCGGGAAAAAAATCCCATGGTTCCCCCTGTTTTTTGTCAAAGGCATCTGTTTGGGTTTGTCGCTCTCCTCCCCTCCTGCTTTTGCTTTCCCAAAAGGGGGTTTGTTGAATTAAAAAATAAAAAACAAATTCTCAGACCCGAAGGGAAGAGGGCCGGGAGTTTTGTCTCGGTTTTAATAGCTAAAATTAGAAGGGGAAACCCAAATTTTTATTTGTAACTCTTTGTTTTAGGATGCTAGATTATAGGGAAAAATACTTTTCGCCAAATCAAACAGGGCCCAGCTACCTAATCAAGGGGGGGCAGGGGGAGGGGAGGAAACAGGAAAAAAGGGCTGGCTGTCGTTATTTTTGGGAATTTCCAATTTATTTTTTCCAAAATCTTTTTGAAAAAACGTCACCTTTTTCCACACTGTTTTCTGTCCCCAGCATTTGTGGATTTTCGCTCTCCTCCTTGTTGCGATGCTTTCCCAAAGGGTTCGTTGAACCCAAACTAAAAAAACAATCTTTCAGATCCCAAAAACCAAACAGGGCCCGGGTTTTGTCCGGTTTTAATAGCTTTAAGTAGAAAGGGAACAAATTTACTATTGCTACTCTTTGAATAGGATGCTAGATAATAGAAAAAAGACTTTTCGCCCAAAAAAAAAACGATCTATCTACCCAAAACAATGGGATGGGGGGGGGCGGGGGGGGGGGGGGGGGGGGGGGGGGAGGAGGAAACCACCAAACTCAACACACAGACACACAAAAAGCACTCAACACAAAGCAGAACCCATCTTGCTTTTTTCCCTACCATCTACTAAAAACGAAAAAAGGTATATTTTAAGTGAAAAGTTTAAAAATTTGACAATGATTTTTTTTTCACGAAAGCTCTTTTGGTAAGGCGGGAAAAGAGGGGAAAGGATCTCATTCCCCGCATTTTTCCCCCTTCGGAAAGGGCAACTAGTTTTGGTTTGGGAAACACTGGCCGGAAAGTAAGGGGCGGGGGGTTTTTTTAATATCTTTTCCCAAATTTGTTTCGAAAGGTAGGAAAGGGGGTTTTTCAAATAAGGACACTAAAACATAAACTTTGAATTTAAACCTTTTTTTCTTAGGTAGCCAATGAGGTCAAGAAGCAGAAGTCTGGCAGGATGCACCTAGCTTATGAAAAATAGTCTGGCAGCGCTGGGTTTTTTAAAAATTGAAGAAAGTCTCAGTTTTTAAAATTTCGGGAACGCCA
The DNA here is from genome assembly GCF_034508935.2 of Berghia stephanieae. Lineage (NCBI taxonomy): Eukaryota > Metazoa > Mollusca > Gastropoda > Nudibranchia > Aeolidiidae > Berghia > Berghia stephanieae. The sequence continues at coordinate 6,939 of NW_027624789.1, read as the reverse complement.
AACAACAGGGCATTACAATCATTTAAATTTTTTAATAGTACGAGGGGCAAACCAAATGTTTGGGGCCCCTTCCCCAGATATTTAAACCCTCTAATGGGAAACAATAATTTTTTTGGTTTGGGAAAAAGAGGATCTAACCCCAAAATTTTTAACCAATGCTCCATCCCGGAAATTTCCCCCTTTGGGGGATTTTTTTTAGCGGGGGTGAAAACCCGGTGTTTTCCCATCAAAAACTAAAGGGCATGTTGCACAATTTTTATATTTCTCTATATTATCTACTAAAATTTAAAATCTTTGGGAAAACAAAACTTTGGCCCGTTTTATAAAACCAATCCCCCTCGAAAAAAAACGCAAGCCTTTCTTTTGTTGAAAAAACAATTTTTTTTTAAAAAATTTATCCAAAAAAGTTGGGGCCCAAACCTTCCCGCTGTTTATAAATTGCCCCGACCGAGGTAAGTTGGGACAGCGCATGGGGAAGGGTTTTCACAAAATCCAAATATGAAAGCAAACAAATAATTTCCCCCACAAAAAAAATAAACAAAATTGAAATGCAAAAGTATCTATATTTTAAAAATGATTTATTTTTTTCAAAAAAGGGTTCAAACTCCCAAAAAGATTTCCCCTTTTTTCAAATTCAAAAAACTTTTAGAAATTTGGGAAACCCAAAAAGGTTAAGTTTTGTTTTTATTTGGTGGGAAAAAGTACACTAGCAAAGTTTTCTACAGGTGGCCTTTGAATTTTTTATTTTTTTAGACTTTCGAAAAAAATTCGACTTAAAAGTTTTTTTCCCGATCTGCCTTTTTTTGTGGGGCCCCTCCCACAAATAGAAAAAAGGGATTTTGGGGCATAAGGGATCATACTCCCCTTAAAAAAAGTAACCATTTCGGGGATTTTCAGACACCCCATTCATATAAATTGGGCAACCAGCTCTTCATCTTCGATTCGTAAGAAAAACCCTTTATCTATTCATCGTGAAATTTTTAGATGGATTATCCTATCCCTCACTACTTTCAGCAGAAATGAGGTTTGTATAAACGATTTTCTTTAAATACCGATGTACTCTGTCTTTTCCCCCCCTTTTTCTGCTTTCTTTTTTTAATTTTATCTTCCCAAAAAGCCCCTTTTGGTAGGACGGGGAAAGGGTTAAAATCTCAGTTGGCCGGGCTTTCTTGATATTTTTTTCTTTAATTGTTTTGGACCGGCTTGACCCAAAAAAGGGGCTGACTTGAAATGGTGGATTTTTGAGTTCACCCTTGCCCGAAAGGGGACGGGGAAAAAAAAAAAAGATGCCTCACGGATTTCTGTGCATTTGCGATCCCCTGCTTGGTTAAAGGGGGGTGAAAAAGAAAGGCGAAAAAATTTTTCTTTCCCAGGGTGGCATTTCTGTAAGGGGGGGGAAAAATTTCCAAATTTCTTCCGAAGGGATACAAAATTTTTATTTGGTTTAATGCATGGATAAATCGTAAAATTTACGACGGAAAAAATGATGTGAAAGGGGGGGGTGAAAGTCCCGCACTTTTGGGGCGACGATACCCAAATTTTCGATGAAAAACTTTGGGTTTAAATTTTGTTTGAAGGGGCCCTACACGCTTTATCCAGTGGCCCGAAGTTTCCCTTTGGGGTTTTAAAGCGGTGGGAAAAAATCAGGAAAAAAAGGGGGGGGTTGATTTTTCCCTTCCAAAAAGTGAGGAATCCCAAAAAGGGGTATGGAAGGTTTTGGTTGTCCCGGGGGGTAAAAAGTTCAGGAAAAAGTCGCAGAGGATTGCGGGGGTGTTTGAAAGATTTTAGGAAAAAATAAAAAAATTTCCCCTCTTGGCTTCCAACCCCCAAACGGGTTTGGGGGGACCTTTGCTTTTTTACCCGGTGGCAAATTTTTAATCCTTGGTCTTTACTGTTTACCGGGGGGAAAAAACAAGAAAGGTGGGGATGGGTTTCCCCAAAAGGGATTTAAATTTTGGGTTCCGAAAAGTCCGGGGGTCTTCTCCCTTCTTGGGGCCCCTTATTGATCCTACTGCTTTGCTCCCTTTTCATCAAATTTTCTTGACCGGCTTTTGAACAGTTGGGCACACCCCTTTCATCAATATTCCAAACCGGTTGGAGAGAATCCTTTTTCCCTCACTTTTTCTAAGTTTTTTAAAAAGAGGGCAAGGGTTTTGCTGATTTAAAAACCCCCCTAAAAAGGCAAAAAAGTTTTTCGTTGTGTGCTCTGGTTTTATTTTAATTTTTTTGTGAAATTTCCCCCTATTGATACCCTTTGGTTTTACTCGTTTTTTAAAAAATTTTCTGTTTTCTTTTTGTATAGTTTTTTTTTTCCCAATTTTTTAAAGAAAGGACCCGCTGTATTTTTTCGGGATTTTTTTCATGGAAACTGTTTAAATTTTTTTTTTAAAATTTTTTTACAGTCACTTAATGGCCCCCCCTCTCTTTTTTAAAATTGTTCACCTTTTTTTTAGTCGTGATTTACCCCCTCATTATTTTAATTGTGAACACTTTTATTAAAAAACTGATTTTTTAAACAAGCCCGGGAAACGTAAAAAAGCACCTTCCAAACTGTTTATTTTTAAAAAAAAGTGGGTTCCGATTTTTTACAATAATATTTTTAAGAACAGGCCTCGGGGAGGGCAAACGGAAACAACACAACATCTCAAAGGGAAAAAACTCGTGTCCCCCCCGCCCCACACAAAAACCCCCCTCCCCACCAAAATTTTTAAAATGTACCGGTCACAAAAAAGTTTTACCCAAAAGACAACAATAACATTGTTATTGGTCTTCTAAAATGCACGTCCTGCCGTTTTAAAAAAACCTGAAGGGGAAATTTAAAAGATTTATTAAAGGAAAAAGAAAATTTTGACTTACTTTTTTTATTTTGGGCATGGCTCTTTACAGTCTGGAAAACGACCCAGTTGAAAAGGCAATGAAATCCCCCGGGTACCCAAATTTTGAGTATCCAAAAGGGAAAAATCAGCGAGGGGGGGGGATTGGCATTTTATAAAAACAAAATTATCTAAAACATGTGGGGGAAAACCCCCGAAATGCGCTTTCAAAACAATGGGGCCATTTACCCTTTGATTATCCCTCCCGAAAACAAGATACAACTTCAACTGCTTTTACCGGGCCCCCAGGGAAAAAAGAAAAAAAAAAAAAATTAAAATTACCTTTATGTTAAGAAGGAAAATCCCCAAAGAGATGTAACTTTGCAACACACCCCGTTGGCCCTTTAATTATACTCGGCGGCTTTAATTTTCACCTTTTGACAACGTCACAGACACCGCTTAAAAATTTACGAGTTTATTATCGGAGAACAAAAAATGTGCCCGATCGGAACAGCGCCCAAACCCCTCTGTGGTTTATATTTTAGAAATTTGGGAAATTTTAGAAAAAATTTAGAGTTTCCCAAAAAACCAAAGCCATCGTCGATTAAACTCCCCCTTTTTGGAATTTACTCCCCCATTTCTTTCAATCTTTTAAAAACCCTGCCAAGAAAAAACCCCACCACATCAACCAGAAACATTTAAAAAGGGATTAATTTGGACCCCTTTTTGAGGGGGATTAGAAAACAACCCCCACTAACAAAGCAATGATTTCCCAGGGCCAGTTTGGGAATTGTTGTTCATCAAACCCATTTTTACAAAATGCGCCATTCCAAAAAAAGAGGGCCCTCACCACCGCAAGTATTTCTCCGTGGTTTATACCTCGGACGTTTAAAGAAGCTAAAAAGAAGTGTCGGGAGCAGAAAGACTGCTGAAAACAAGGGCCTTTCGATTTTATTTGTGAATTATTCAAAAAACACATTTCGAAACCTTGAAGACAAAAAAAAAAAAAAAGGCAAAGGGAAAACGTATTTTCTTTAAAAAAATTTGAAAAATTTTAAAATTTTCCCAAAAAATTATTAACATCCCCGCAATTTATCTTTTGGCGTGAAAGATGATTCATTTCCATGTCCAAAACCCAAACAAAGAGATTTCCAAAACCATTTGTCAAATTTTTTAAAAAATAAAAAACGATAAAAATTGTTCAGAAAATAGATCGGGATGAAGCATTTATAGATAAAAAATACATTTGTGGTACCCCCTTTTGAAGGTTCCCAAACCCGTTTACCTAGTTTCATAAACGGTTGATAAAAAAACCCCCATTAAATCCTGTGGGCCTTGATCCCCCACCAGCACAGTTTTGGCCAGCTCCTTTGTACTTTTTTACCATCCATTACTTAAAAATAAAACATCCATACTGATGGCGAAAAAAATTCCATGTGCTTTAAAGTGCCCTCGTCAAACCCCCTTCTGTGGAAACCATACTGGACCACAAAAATATTTAAAAAGGGGTTAAGTCCTTAAACAAAATTTTCCTTTTTTGTCAAACTTTTGGAGAAGGGGAGTTCTTACACAAAATTTAAAATTCATCTTAAGGGAAAAACAGTTTGGAACAAACCCTTTCAGTAAGCTACAAAAATCAACCCCAGTTCTGAAACGGCGTTTTTTAAAAACTTTAATGGGCTTGTTTTGTTTTGCTGATGCTAACAAAATCAAATGTTTTATGCCTTTTTGGTCTTCAGCTGCCCTTTTAAACCCTTTTTCCAGGGCATTTTGTTAAGAAAACTAGAAAATACGTTCGGCCAAAAAAAGGAAATTTCCCCTTTAAAAGGTGTACATCTATTTTCCCGGATCGATGGCGGGCTGTCATGGTGAATGGTGTTCAGTCGAAAAAAGGGTTTTTCTAAATTTTGGAATGCCACAAGGCTCTGTTCTTGGCCCCGTCCTTTTTTCTGTATATATGCGCCCCTTTTTAGTGTTTTGTATCCAGATTTAATCTGAGTTTTCATTTTTTTGCGTGTAAACAAATATATGATTCACACCCCCTTTCTTTAATTTTCAGTTCTTAAAAAACAACGAATTACGAGCGTTTTAATGAGAAATTTAAAACTTGGATGTACCACAATAAGTTAAAAATTTAAAATTTTTAAATAAAAATGAGATTTTTTAAAGGTGGGGAAGGGGCCCAGTATCCTTTAAAAAAGGCAAAAAATTTTAAATTTTTACTCTCGGGAAAAAAGCGGCCCAAATAGAATTTTTCAAAAAAAAGAAAAAAAAAATTGGGGTCTTTTTATTTTGGGTAAAAAATCTTTCCCTGACCCAAACCAGGGAATTTAAAACCCATACAATCTATGTACATAGAAATGAAAAAAAGAAAAGCAAAATTCGTAATTTAATACCGAAACATATAGAAGAACTTTTAATTAATTCCCTTGTTTTATCTAAATTGGACTATTGTAACTCCCTTTGGGCGAATTTAGCTAAAGACAAAATTAGCAAACTTCAGGTTGCTCAAAATAACGCAGCCAGGTTCATTGTACGCAATAACAAAAATACCCGTCAGCAACTTTTCTTCTTCGTTAGTTACACTGGCTTCCTGTTGAAAAAAAAGTTGCCTATAAGATTTGTACTGTTGTCTACAAATCCCTGAGCACGAACTATATTCTTCTTCTAGGTTCCATGCCTGGTCCAGGCTTCGGATACTGCATGAATTATCTCTCTCCATTCCTCCCTGTCTCTTGCCTTTTTAAACAGCTCTTGGATTGTTAGGCTGGTGAAGCCCTTCAGTTGGTCTATGAGTGTTTTTCTTTGTCTCCCCCGGGCGTGTTTACCAGATATTTTTCCACAACTTGCCAGGTATTCATTCTTATCTTTCCTTACTATGTGTCCGAAAAAGGATAGTTGTCGATCCACTATTAAGGGCATTAGTTTCCTTTGTTGGTATGTTTGTTTTAGCACTTCTTCGTTCGTTTTGTGTGCAGTATACGGTATTCTCTGCATCCTTCTCAAGCACCATATTTCAAAAGCTTCAATGTTCTTTTGTGTTTCTGCATTTGTAGTCCAGCTTTCGCATCCGTATAACAAGATTGGCCACACGTAGCACTTCAAGACTCGGAATCTAATCCCGAACGACATCTGTTTGTTTTTCAAAATGTTTCCCAGGTCCATGAAGGCCTGTTTAGCTTGAGCTATTCTTGCTCGTATGTCTCGGTTACATCTTCCATCTGTTGTCACTATTGAACCTAGGTATTTAAAACTTTCTACGTTGGTAAGTTGCTCGCCGTGAATCGTTATATTGCAGGTGTTGTTGTTTTCGGGGTTTTTCTGTATTGCCATGCATTCCGTTTTGGTGATATTCACTTCCATTCCCTTGGCTTCACTATCTACTACCACTTTGTCAACAATCTTTTGAAGTTGGATTTCTGATGTTGCAATGAGTACCGTATCGTCTGCGTATCTTATATTATTTATGTTGTGACCTCCCACTTTTATTCCCTCCATATTATTTATGCCCCTCATGATTGTTTCTTGGTATAGATTAAACAGATCTGGTGAGGCAACACACCCTTGACGGACTCCTTTCTTAATAGGAATGGAATTTCCTGTAGAGTTTCCGATTTTGATAGATGCCTGCTGGGTGTAGTATAATGTTTGCATGAGTCTGAGGTCTTTCTCATCAGCGCCAATGGAGTGCAGTTGTTTTAGTATTTCTTCGTGGCGTACTCTATCAAAAGCTTTTTTGTAGTCGACAAAACAGAGGTATAGTGGGGTCTGAACCTGTATAGCTCTTTCACTTAAAACACGGAGGAGGTATATTGCGTTCCTTGTCCTTCTGTCAGGTTGGAATCCATATTGTTCTTCTGCGATTTCGGGTTTAATCTTATTCCTTAGCCTGTTGATAATTATACGCAACAGTATTTTGTTGATGTGGCTTATTAAACTTATAGTTCTAAAATTTTTGCATCTGACTGCACCTGCTTTCTTTGGTATTGCTATGAAAATAGAGTTACAGAGATCTTCTGGAATTTTCCCAGTATTGTATATATTGTTGAATAATATGTGAAGTTCATCAATTGCTAGATCTCCTAGGCTTTTTAATACCTCTACAGATATTTCATCAGGGCCTGTT
>NW_027624788.1:0-7792 GCF_034508935.2 Berghia stephanieae | reverse complement strand
CCTCAAGCCTTTTAACTGTAAATCTGAATGTTTTTACTATCCCATTTTTTTTCCCTTTTTACTGGCGTGTTGACCTAAATGTGTTAAAAAGCACCTTAAAACAGTTTAAAAAAAAAAAAAAAAAAAAATCTTTCGAAGAATATGATTAAGGCAAGAAAAAAATTTTTTTTTTTAAAGGTATTTTGTATTTTTTTTTTTTTTTTCACTCAAAAGCTTATTTGTTTCCCAATGAAGGTTTCCCAAATTTCCCAATTCCGGTGGATGGTTTTTTTGCATTGGCCACTTTTGGTCCATCTACATTGCCCCTTCAGATAATGGCCCCAACTATATTTCATGAGTGGCTGCCAAAAATTATCTACACTCCCTTTTGGGGGCCCAACCATTCATATGATTTTTACTGCTGTCCCTTTTCATGAATACTTTTGGGGTTTTGGGGTATTGTCTTCATTCCTTGTTTGTTTTTTGTTGTTGTTGTTGTGGTCATGGTCATCATTTTGATATATATTCCGTTCACTGCTTGCCGGGGTGGGGGGGACCCTGCCCTCCATAGTGGAGGGAGGTACATGCTGTGTTTTCTATCCCCCCCATCCCCGTTTTCAATTTTTTCCCCGTTTTGTCTTGATTGAGATTACTTAGTTTTGTCTGACCCTTGCCGGGTTCCGGGGTTTGGAGGGAAACAGTCGAATGTATAGTTTTTTTGTTTTGGGGTGTTTTTTTTTCCCTTTGTAAATCCTCTCTGTTTGCATTGTTTTAGTTTAGTTTTACATTTTATATTATATGGTTTGGAAACATTTTTAGTGTATTCCTCTTGTTGAACGTGCTGTTCGGGGTTTTGGATTTTAGGGATCTTTAAACTAAGTACTTTTACGGGTGCCCTTGGAAAACACCTTTTCCCCATTTGAATCAAATTCCCCCTTTTGGGTTACCTTTTCTTTTTGCTTTAATTGTAATTCTAGAAAATTTTTATTCCCCTTTTCTTCCTTTTTACTGGCGTGATATGACCTTAAGTGTTGAAGCATGTAAAACTTTAAAAAAAATAAAACAACTGCTGTGCCCATCTCTGAATTACTTGTTGGGTTGGTATGTAATTCTAGTTTTTTGTTGTGTAGTCATTATATCGTATTGAAATTATTTTAAAGTTGTTTATACTACTATTTTTATTATTATACAATTTTGGCCCAATTTAGAATGAAAATTGATCTAAGATCGTGCATTTTACTTTGCACACCATAAATATGGAATTTTTTGGTCTTTACCAGAAGCGCTCATACTATTGGTGTGTTCAAGCTAGATGAAGACAAAAATATTTCAGATTATTTTCCCCCTTAATATTTCAAATTTTAATTAATTTTTTAAAATTTCTCAAATCCCCCTATGTTTTGTAAACCCTTGAAATGTAAGGTGGAGATTGTGTTTTTAAAAATCTTTTTATTTATTTATTTATTTTATTTTTTTATTTATTTATTTTTTTTTTTTTATTTTTTTTTTTTAGAGAAAAAAACACCAAATTACCTAGAGTTAATAGGTCAGAAAATCCGGGTTTCGTCAGAACAATTATATAAACACTCTTTTAAATTTTAATTTTTTTAAAATCAGTTTAAATGGTAAATTTTGAGGAAAATAACTTTTCTTTTTCCCCTAGACATTTGTTTTTGAAGGAAACAAAATTTTAAATTAATTGTGTGGGTTTCAACTTCATTTTTTTTATGGCACCTTAAATGTTTTTAAAGTGAACTTTTGGTATTAACTTTTTTACCCTTATTCTTTTGTTTTAAATTTTATTCCAATTTATAATTTTAAGCATATTTAGAAAAAAAAAAAAAAAACTAATTTCAATTTTAAAAAGTTCAAAAAAGGGCACTTTTGAATTTAGTGTCTTGTTCATTCAGTTGATTTTGGTTTTTGAAGAAAAATTACCTGTACCAGGAGATAAAGTAAAAGTGTTGTGACAGTAGCAAAATTTGGCTTTAGTATGCTAAAAATTTTTGGTACAAAATAGTTCCCCTTTTGGTATGAGTCAAGTTAAATTATGTCACATTGTGAAAATGGTCTTTATTTTGTCAGATTCACTTCATTTTTTTTCTGGGAAAAAAGGCGCAAAGCAGGGCTTATTATTATGTGCATTGAAAGGGTGGCTATTAAATTAGAAATCTTGTTTTATTTCAAATTTTGAAGTTTTAAAAGTTTTGGTGACTGAGTGATTAAGCTTTGCACTCGACTGGGGGGCCAGGTTTGAGCCCCACTGTCGATTTGAGAAAGAAATCAAGTCCTTTTGCTTACTTTATGACATTGCATTGTGGCTCACACTTGGTTTTCGCTTTTCTAGGAAAACCCTTAAAAGAAAAAATTTCTGCGATGAATAAATGGATTTTTTTTTTTTGTTTTTGTTATAAGGTATAAGTTTTGCTTCAAAGCCCCGCAGTGGGTTTTCATTTGTCACAAAGCGGAAAAGTAAGCAAGGCTGTGGGCAGATAAGTTTTGGGTATTGGGAAAAATTTCTTGTCCCCGCATTTGGCCTTGGGTCCTTGCCAGGCTTGACGATTTGTAAGAGTATTGTACAAAAGGGTGCTTGGCAGATAGCAGTTGTTTTGGTATTGTATAAATTTTGTTTTATATCCCTGAGAAAGACATGAAAAATTGAAAGTGTTTTTGCATGGTAAATCCGTGGAAACCCTATATGGTATTATATTTTTATATTTTATTTATTTTTAAATTTTTCAGTTGCACCCTTTCGCAGTGGTTTGATCCCCACAAGGGGGACTGTGTTGTCGTGAGGCGTTGATGCATCCATAGGCTTTCGGGCCTGGACTCTTTTCTTTTCTTCAGTGCTGATTAACTTGCCTCTTGGTTTTGTAAGAATTTTTGATTTTTGTTCCAATATGTTTGCGAAATATGCTGTTAATAAATTTGGCTTGTTTTTTCGCATTATGTATTTTTTTTTTCTGTTTCAAAGGCATCTTATAAAAGGAAAGTAAAACACTCATTTTCATTGTATGGAAAGGATGTTATGTTTTTTGTTATCTTGAAAATAAACTGGCGTTGAAACGGTTAATCCAATACAAAAAGAATTTTTTTGGGAAAATTTTTTTTGACATTTTGACTTTTTTTGGGGTTTGTTTTCTAGTTTTTAAATGCTTACAAATTTATAACCTGTATTCTTATTTTTATGGTTTTTTATATTTATTTTAATTAAAAATATAAACCCTTATTTCTTTAAATTCCGTTTTGTATCCATTCATTGGGTTGAGTGCCCGCAATTCATCGGTATCTGAGCATATGCAGAAGGCACCCAACCATGCAGGGATTAGCTTTTTTCTCCAATACCTTTGGGAAGTAACATCAAATTTGGTTTTGAGATTGGTTCTTGAATAATAAAAATAAGAAGAAAGAACAATAATTTAAAAAAAATTTTAAAATAATATTTTAATAATTTAAAAATATTAAAAATAATAAAATATTATTTTTAAAAATAAAATATAATTAATTTAATAAAAATAAAATAATAATTAAAAAATAATAAAAATAATAATAAAAATAATGTAATAATTTTAATAATATAATAATAATAAAAATAATTAATAATATAATAATTAATAATAATAAAAATGATAATAATATAATAATGTAATAGGAAAAAATAATAATAAAAATATTTAAAAATAATAATGATAATAATAGAAAATTTATTATCCAAAAAAATGGAATACATTTTGGTTCTTATTGTGTCAATTAAAATAGAATAATAGTTTTTGGGATATACACTACCACCCCTCTACTACCTGAACACAACCGCATCTGTACAATTTACTCTTGGGGGGAAAGATTGGCGAAATGATTTTGATGATGGGATGCTGCTGATGATTAATAAAGAGATTTTGCAAATTTTATAAACCCTTTATTATAATACTCTACTTTTTTTAAAAACAATTAATGCCTATTTTGTTTTGGGCCTTCTTTTTATTTTATCCCCCTGTCTCAATATCTGCCCTTTTTTATTTTTTTTTCCCCGTAATTTTTCAATTAGTTCATTGATTAAAAAATTTAAATTTTTTTTTTTATTCTTTTCGATATATTTTGTGCCCGGAATCCCTCGGCAAAAAGGGTTTTTTTGCATTGTTTCTTCTGATTCCCTTTCTTTTTTTGTCAAAATTTTTCCCAAAAAGACTAAATTGACTAAATTAAAATTTTTGCCATTTGAAAACCAAATAAAACTAAAGATAGAAAGTTTCGCGTTTAGAAAGGGGGGGGAATTAGCTGTTAAATTTGAAGTGTAAGCTGATTTGGGTTGAAATACTGTATTGATAAGAAACTAATAGTGTGTATGCTCTCTGATAATCTGTGATTATTTGATGATTTACAGGCACAATTCCCGGTGTGTTTGTGGTCCTTTTACTGCCCAATTTGGTAACAAGTCCCATGGCCGTTGGCTTCCTGTTTCGTTATTGCCGCAGGTGTCAAATTTGTCGGGGCTACTTATATCTTGTCGAGTGCGCCGCGATTTTTGCATCGTTCTTTGGGGTAGGATAGGTTTTTTTTTTTTTTTTTTTTTTTGTGGAATGGATAAAGCAGACCCGCCCCTTTTTAAATTTTTACATTTTTCAGTGGTCGACGAAACTCGAGGTGAGATAAGTTGTTTTTTGGAAGTTGTTTTTTTTGTTTGGTCCCCAATTCCCCAGGTAAAAAATCAGGATCTTAACTAAATTGAGGAAACTAAATTTTTTTTTAAAGTTTGTGCATCGACTTATCCGTTTATCACTGTGTAAGATTTTTGTTGAAAAGCAAAAATTTGTAAATTCAGAGAGACCCCTTAGGTTCATTTTTTTAATCAAAAATTTTTTTAGAGATAAAGGGTTGAAATTTTTTTTTGCAAAAACCAGATAAAGTGCCCAATTCCCGATGACTTACAAAAAAATGTAAATCATTTCAAATGACAATTTATAGATTCTGCCCTCCCCTACGTGTCTTTAATCCCTATATCTGTTTTCCAAACCGCTTTCTGTCTTTGTTTGGAATGGATTAGGGGTTTTGTCCTGCCCCTGGCCAGAAAACCTTGCGGGGAGGGAAAAAAATTTTTTAAATTATATTAAATTTTTAATTTATTTTTTTTTTAAATTTTTTTTATTTTTAAAATTTTTTGTTATTTTTTTATAATATAATTGAAAACATTTGAGGGTATTCCCCTTTGTGGGGACCTAAAATTTTTGTTTGGATGAGACAGGTGATTTAATTTGTACACTGTGCTTTGGAAACCTCTCTGTTTCCCCCTTTGAAACATTTACCTTTTGTCTATTTTTTCTGAGCTTTCAGTTGAATAAAATTCTTTTTTGTTTTCCCCCATTTTTTTCTTTTTTCGGGCGTTGAAATGAAAAAATGTGTCACAACCCCATTAAATTTTAAAAACAAAACAATAAATTTTTTGGTTGTATCTGGGGGGAGGGTTTATTTCTTTTATTTTGGGGTTTCGTGCATGCATCATCAGTCGGAAGGGAACTTTAGTTTTGCTTTTTTTAAAACATTTTTTTTCCTTTTTCTGAGAAAATATGTTTCCCCAAGTTTTTAATCTTTATTTGAAGCAAATGGGAAAATTTTTCTGAAGTTAGGGTAGTTTTTGGGAAAAGGTACCCAGAAATTTTTTTCTAAAAAATTTTTCATACTTTCCAAACTTGATAGTGTAAAAAAAAATTAGAAGTGAAATTTGTTTTGATATTTCCCGGAGTACAAAAAAGGTTGATTTAATCATTTTGCAAAAACTCAATTTTGATAAAAATTTTTCCCTTTTAAACTACACTTGGAAATTTCTCACCAGTTCAAACCCTTTTACACCATCGACTGCTAGTCATTAACTATAAATTTGTTTAAATTTGTGGTGAGTAGCTTTGTTACTGTTGTAAATTGCAAGGGGGAAGGTTTGATTGAAAATGTTAAGGTCTGGGTTATGGATGATTGTCTAAGCTTTCCTTTGTTTGAGCCCCGTTACTTAAAATGTTTGATTTTGATTTGACAAAATTGTTTTTAAAAATTTTTGGGTTGCAAAATATGCGTGGATTTATGAAAATACCGGGAAGCTGGTTTTTCAGATTTTTTTTAAAAAAGCTAAAATATTAAATATTGTTGCCGGATTTTAGCTATTTAAATATATAGGGAGGGGGGAAAAGGGGAAGTTGAAAAAGGGTACTAATAATTAAAAGAATGTGTTGCTTTGGGAAAAATCAAATTTAAAGATTCCAGCCAGAAATAGTTTTTTTATGTCTGCAGGGAAGTGTGTTAAAATAGGCAAAAAAGAATTGTAGGAAAAAAAAATGTCATTTTTTAAAGGGGCTGCATTCCCCTCAGCCCCTTTAAAAATTACTGTTTCTAAAAACCCTTTATTATTAAATTCTTTGCCACACTTTTTTATTTGAACATTGGATTTTTGTTATGTCTGGAGAATAAATGTAAACTTTTTCTCTTCATTCGTATATATTGGCCTCCCCTTTTTTCTAATTTAGCTAAAAGATGTATTTATGAATTGAATTTTGCAAATCAGGTTTATTTTTCAATAATCCTGCAAAAAATTTCACTTTTTTGTTTTATATTGTTGATTTTTTCTCAGACTTAGTGTTTTTCGGGGGTTTTATTCTTTGTTTTGTTTTTTCAAATTTGTTTTTTTTTTTTTTATTTTTAATTTTTTTTTTTGTAAGTCTCGGGGGGTGAGATTTAAATACCTTTTTTTTTGTAAAAATTTATCCACTGTGGGGGATGTGAGTCGAAAACTAAAATTGCTTCCCTGATTTTGTGAAAAAATTTTTCTTTTCTAAAAGGTTTTAAAAAATACGGCTTTTCGTGGGTTTTTTTTAGAAAGCTGTTTTTTTTTTTTTAAATTCTGTTTATCTTAGAGATACCGTTGATAAAATTTCATGCACTTTTGGAATGCGTTACCAATCACTCATAATGGTACTTTGTCGGTGATTTTTTGTGCTAAAAAATGGTTTTTTTGTTATAAAAATGAAATTTAGGTAAAACCCCCATACCCCATAATTTTCCTATATATTGAGGACAAAAAATGAAAAGTTGTGAAAAAAAAACCCGCCGGGCAAAGCAAAAAAAAAAAAAAAAGCATCGCAAAAAAAAACCTGTCCCGTCGAGGCTGTTTTTTTTTTAGGGTTTTTTTTTTGTTTTTTTGCATTTTTTTTTTTTTTGGCTGGGCAGTGTTTTTCCCACACACTATTTCGATTTATCTTCTCAGTGCCGTTCCCAATTTTTCACTTTATGACGACAAAAGGCCCTACTTTCTTTAAAGGGTTTATCATTTTTTCGTTTAAAAAAACTTCTTACTCCCGACATCGTACCCCTTTTGAGAGGGGAAGGGGCCTTATATAATAACGCCTCATGCCCAAGACCTCATTCATGTTCATTAAATTTCTCTAAGTGCAAGTAAAGTTTTTCTGGGAGAAAAACCCGTGCGCTCTCAGTTTTCCAATCATACAAAAGCTCAATTTTTTGCCCCCGAGATTCCCCCAGATTTAATTTAGTACACGATTTTTTGGGTGTTAAAATTTTACAAAATTGGGATATTTTACCCCAGATTTAGATTTTTAAAGTAAGAGTTTAGTGAGAAAGGGTTTTAAAAAGGGTTAAACGTTTTCCCATAAGTGGGAAAAAATTTTAAATTAACTTCACTTCCAAACTTTATGAAGTGACATTCTTTTAAACAGGATGAAAAATCTTGTATTTTTTTATTTATAAGATCTTTTTTTTTTCAAAAAATCGAACAAAAATGTTTGTTTGCCCATCCTGTGAATACGGAAAGAGG